>NC_141541.1:49595000-49765000 GCF_021556685.1 Rattus norvegicus | reverse complement strand
CAAATAATAATCAATGTGAAGACGAGATTAGACGAAGGCCCACATAACATAAGATAGCTATAAAAAAAAAAACTGATGCACAAAAATCCAAGATACATTAAGAAAACTTGGTAAATTTACTAAAGGGAGCAAAAGTTTCATCATTAGAAAGGAAACATATTTTAGACCAGGGAGCTACATCACAAAGGTGTCAACAGCTCTAACCTGATTTCTAAGATCAACGCAGTGGGAATATCAACATTTTCAAATACGCTAGACAAAAACTGAAGAAATGTCTCAATTATAAAGTGCTTCTCCGACAAGCAAGACGTGGATTCCTGGGATACTCAGAGTGCACGTGTGTAATCTCAGAGCTCCTGTGGAAAGGTGGAGATCTCTCTGTCATTGACTTCAACATACAGGTAGGTGGACATGGAACTTTTGATAAAGCAGAGCCAAGAGATGAAAGACGGCCTGGAAGGTTCCAGGTCAACTTCCATTGCGCATGCATGCAAACCTACTTTTTTTTTTAAGTTAGGCAAGATTTTTTAAAAAATTTTATTTTAGAAGGACACACATGGTATGTACTCACTTATAAGTGATATTATACACAACATATAGGACAACCATGCTACAATTAGCAGACCCAAAGAAGCTAAGAAGGGTCGAAAGGACGATGCTTGAATCCCACTCAGAAAGGAAAATTAAACAGACATTAGAAGTGGGTGGAGAGAGAAGACTGGGCGATAAAGGGGATGGTGAAGAGAACAGAGGTGGAATTCAAGTGTGGGGAGAGCGGGTTGGATGGTGGGGATGAGAGAGAGAAGGGAAATTGGTGGATTAGGTCATCTCTGAGACCTGGGATCTGGGAGGCTCCGGAGAGGATGTGGGGGCAACACTGAGACTCCTAGCAGCGGGGGATATGGAGCCTGAAGTGGCCACCTCCTGTAGCCAGGGAGTACTTTCAGTGGAAGAAGGGGAACACCAACTCACAAAGCCTTTGACCCCAAATTTGCCCTGCCTACGAGAAATGCAGGGATAAAGGTGGAGCAGGGGCCGAGCCAACCATTGATTTACCCAGCTTGAGACCCACCCCACGGGAGACAGCCAACCCCTGACACAATTAACCAAACTTTGCTCTGCTTGCAGACGGGTGCACAGTTGTCATCTGAGAGGCTTCATCCAAAGCCAATGGGAAGAGATGCAGAGACCCACAGCAAAATATTAGGCGGAACTCGGGGAGTCTTGTGGAAGAGTCTGGGAATGGACTGAGGGATCTGAAGGGGTCAAGGACACCATGGGAAGACCTACATAGCTAACTGATCCCTGCCTGTGGGGGCTCACAGAAACTGAACCACCAGCCAAAGAGCATACATGGACCTAGGCCCCATACATGTATGTAGCCGATGTTCAGTTGGGTCTCCATATGGGTACCCCAACATTTGGAATGAGAACTATCTCTGACTCAGACTCTGTTGCCTGCCTTTGAATCTCTTTCCCCTAGCTGGGCTGCCCTGTCTGGCCTCAGTGGACTGGATGTGCTTAGTTCTGAGAGTCTTGATGTGCCATGGCAGGTTGGTATGGGGGAGTCTCCCCTCTCTGAGGAGAAGGGAAGGGTGCATGAAAGGGGGTGTGAGGGTAGGACTGGGTGGAAAGAAGGGAGGGAGGCTGGGATCAGGATATAAAATGAGTAAATAACTTAATTAGTGGATAAAACCTATTTTATGCACGTGAATGTTTACTTTCATGAATGTAGGTGTAACATTTGGTGCCTGTAGAGTTCAGAACATGCACGGCATTGGATCTTCTGGAACTGGAATTACACATGGTTTTGAGCCATTGTGTGGGTGCTGGGAACCAAACTTTCTACAAGCATAGCCAGTGCTCTTAACCACTGAGCCAGCTCTCTGGAGAGACATGGAAAGTTGATTTTAAGATCAATAGATGAATTAATTACACTTAGAAAATTCTGAAGCAAAGAACAAAGAGAAGTGGAGTATTTAATTTCAAAATCTTAATAATGAAAAGACTATGACCTTATGCATACATGCCATTCCTAGAAAAAAATAGAGTATTCTGAAAGAAAATGAAATAGATATATCAACAACACTACCTCAAATGAGAGGGGAAAGGTAAGTTATTAAATAAAGTTGATTAGATCTAGCAGATCCTCTCCCCAGGCCTCAAACTAGGATGAATTCCAAATGGATCTAAGCTTAAGCATAAGATATAAAACCACAAAAACACTAAAAGAAAATATGGAACGATTCCATTACAAGCTTGGACGGGGAAAAGAGACTTCTAAATATAACTACAAATTCAAAAAAAATTAGATTGTTAGGCTTGAGCACATGAAATTCAAAGAAAAACTTGATCATGAGGACATATTAGTTAACAAAGGAAAACATGAATGTTAAATTCAATTTAAATCCTTACAAGTATCCAGAAAAGGGTATTATTTCCAAGAGGATGATGATGATGATAACAACAATGAAGCAGAAGCAGAAGCAGAAGCAGAAGCAGAAGCAGAAGCAGAAGCAGAAGCAGAAGCAGAAGCAGAAGCAGAAGCAGAAGCAGAAGCAGAAGCAGAAGCAGAAGCAGAAGCAGAAGAAGAAGAAGAAGAAGAAGAAGAAGAAGAAGAAGAAGAAGAAGAAGAAGAGGAGGAGGAGGAGGAGGAGGAAGAGGAGGAAGAAGAGAAAGAGGAGGAAGAGGAGGAAGAGGAGGAGGAGGAGGAAGAGGAGGAGGAGGAAGAGGAGGAGGAGGAAGAGGAGGAGGAGGGAGGGGGAGGAGGAGGAGGGAGGGGGAGGAGAAAGGGGAAGAGGGAAGAGGGGGAGGGGGAGGGGAGGGAGAAGAGGAACAAGAAGCAGCAGCAGCACTCTTTTAAATTTTTATATAGCTTAACACAAAAATAAGCAAATGATATGTAAAACATTCTCCAAGGATTCTCAAATACATGGAATGCAAGCTCCACATATTCCAAGTACAGATGCAGATGGTAGTTGATGAAGGAGGGAAGGACACATTTTTTTTGGTGCAGTCACTGACAATGCGTGCATACTCCTGCAAACAGACTTCCTCTAACATTACAATAAATCACCCCAAGGAAACCCCTTGAGTCATGCTGAGAGTGAAGGGGAGGGCTTCTGCGAAGAGGTACGAGGTCACCAACATTGGGGAAGGATGGAGAGAGGGGCCAGGGACTGAGTATGATAGAATTACATGCATGAAAATCCAATAATGAAACCCATTGCTATATATGATTAATACATGCCAATAAAAGCATTAAAGCAGTGTGCTAACACCTCCAGAACCTCAGACTATGTTTTAATCTGATGGTGATTCTTTCCTGAACAGTCACTTTTTATACATCTCTGGTGGACATATTAATTGTTGTTATTCCCAAGGAAGGCTTTTTGGTAATACGTATTAAAGTTACAAATGCCTAAGCCTTTGCCCCAGCTCTTCTATTTCTAGAAATGCATCTTGGAATGATATTGGGGCACATGCCAAATGATATAGAAGAATCTCTATCACGGCATTGTTAGCTACAGCAAAGGATTGGAAGCGATCCAGCTCTTCCATAGACGGAGGCTGACTTTTCATTCTGCTTACTTTTATAGCCTCACAGTGGAAACGAAAACATGAACCCTGTTTCTGAGCCGAGCTCAGAGCACTCACACCATATATACACACCAGTCCTTCTTCTGCTAGACCATACTCTGGACCAGCCAAGGCTGGAACACTCCCAACTGCGAGATGGCCTTAGGTAGCTTTGGGACATCTTCACAACCCTGGGATGCACAGAAGAGGAAGCGATGCAAAATCATGGCATCCCTGTTAGTCACTAAAGCAGAACTTTTCTCATCTGGATAACGCCATAGAAAGGATGTGGGTAGTCTGTGCACATTCCCTAGACACAGGAGGAACCAGGAATAGCCGCTGCTTCATCTACTCCTGTTTTAACTGGGACAAGATACTGCTGATTTACCCTTGTCTGTTTTTAACAAACGTATCCCTTCTGCTAAAACTACATAATCTGGATAATAATTTTGCTGAGATACCAATGCTTATGGGCACTCTGTGAGGCTATAAACAGTGATCATGCCCTTCCGCTGGCAACTATCTACCCTTAGATGGGATAGTTAGAAGATGCAGCATTCTAAATGAGAGTTATAAAAACTGAAAATGTGGAATGATCAGAAAGGCTAACATTGGATGGTCTCTGTTTCTACATTTCCCCCAGCTTTCTTTGAAAGTACACAATTTTAGGACATTTGTTGTTGTTGAGAGTCTTTTGAGCTTGAGTCTTTGTTCAGCCCAAACTCTTCACAGGCCATTCAGAGAAAAAAGAGGAAATCTCTGTGGACACTAGACAGCGAGAACTCTGCAGAATGGTACTGGTTTCAAATCCGCTTTGTGAGAGAAGGCTCCTGTTAAGTGGGTCGATCTGGGTTAGTTGTGTCACTTGAAGCACTGAAGATACACTTTGGTGAATCCTGTGTTTGGAGACCTTCAGGGACACACTATATTTATACTCTGTTAAACTAGGTCAGCTCCTTTGTTGGGACAATCCCAGTGGGAGCTCTACATGTCACCTAAAGATAGCAGGGAAAGCATGGGTACTTTATTGGCTTGTCGAGCCAGACTCATTCCAACGAAATCCAATCTTGCACTGTTCTCCAACGGAAGACATAATCTCTGACTTATTTATGTAAAAATATTTCCTTAGTGCCTAGTGCAAAGTTTTTATTATACTAGGTGTTGTGGAAATATGAATCCCTGATGCCAGGAAAAGACAAAGGAAGTGAAGCACCTGCATGCAAGCCATGAACAAACAGAAAGACGGTGGGTGTAGTGCTCTGAGATGCTGTCACCCGAGCCAGAGGAAAGCTTCCTACAGGCAAGTGGAATCTGGGACTCACAGTAGAGTGAACCCAGAGCACCAGCTAGAACGTTTTTAGCTTTCCATGATAGCAATGTCCTTTCTGGAAAAGTTAAGACATAGCTTAGACACAGATTTTTCATGGTTAAAACAAATACGTAACCCATAGAGAGTTCTCTAGCATTACAGTATTAGGTATGAAGTTCTTCCCCTTGAGGCCAGCCTTAAATTCAACTAGAGAGCTGGTGGTGATTCCCAAGATGTAGGTGCCTCTGTTGCACCATTGTGGATATCTTGTTTTTCAGGTCTTTGTTGTTCTTGGGTTTTAGAACCAGGTAGAGCTACTACTGGTTGTTTTCCTACTTTGGTAGTTTGTACAGCACCTTTGGCTAGTATATCAGCTAGTCTTCGGTGGAGGGGACTTCCAGGTCAATCCCAAAGGAACGTCTACTAGTCCTGTGCTTGAAGGATGTGGTCTTGTCAGGAATAGGGCCTTACTTTCAAGTTCTGGAGATAAGAACATGAGAGATATTCTGTATTATTTTGGAAGTCTCTTGGATTTTCTTGACCAAAAGCTCAAAGGGATGTTTGCCATGCCTGGAACTGGGTTTTTTATTAGATAGTTTTTATCTAATCAAAGTTCATGGCTCTTGAAGGGAGTGTTATCACCCCAAATAGCATAGTGTCTTTTAAACTCTGTGTATATGTATATGTGTACACTAATACATATTGTATATGTATTATTAAGTAAACATTAAATGTTTCCTATGACTTTTATAAACTCATGGCTGGTGAGGTCGTGGACCCTAGAGGAGACTGTACTACCATTTTTCCTAAACCAGTATAATCTTTAATGTATTATAAATACTTCTTATGCCCATATGTAAGTTCAGATCTCACTTCTAATTAAAGAAGTATCTTTTGGTAGCAGGTGGAATTGCAGAAAACCCCAACTGCTCAAAACGCCTATAACAACTGATTGTGGAGTGTCCAACCGCAGTTAACACATTCACAACACAGCCTTTACTCCAATGACTCAGGGAACATTGTAGGAAATGGTGGCAGAAAGGTTGCAAGAACTAATGGACCAGGGTGTCTGCTGCAAGATAGTGTCTCCCATATGTGAGAAGGAGGCTGCATGCATGACATTTCAGCAATGTGGCCACTTAAAAAAGACATGAACAATGACAACATCATCTGGAAAGCCAACGTGAATGGAGGAAAATTCATAAGGACTCACTCCAGATGAAGAGTTACAGGCAGCTATTGGCTGCTTAGAGAGGGAGGAAGGAGAATCAGAATCAGTCCTCTTCAGGAGCAAGCCTCTTCATGGTTAGCTAATCCCAAGTCGTCACTCATAGACCCACATATGTATGGGTAACATGAAATGGACTCAGCAGATTGTGTGTGTGAGTGTACAAAAGAATAGTAATTTAAAAGGAGGTTGTAAGTTGGAAAAGTTGTGGGGACAGAGGAGGAATTAGGGGAAGGAATGGAGGAAATTATGTAAGTATAATATTCATGCCTGAAAATTACTAAAAGGCTTTTTTTGGGAGTTCAGGAAACTGGATGCAATAGAATGGACTATAACGAGTACCCTCGGGGAGCTGAGACTGAAGGATCAGTTGAGCTCAGGATATTGAGGTCAGACTGGTTAACATAGTGAAGCCTCAATTCCTACAGTAAAACAAATACAAACGTATAAACAAACAGGTTGTGATCTCTGTGATTGGATATTTTCTTTTTAACATGTATGGTTTTAAAATGTGTTTTATAATATTCAAATAAAACTGAGTTAAGGATGAGAATGACATCCAAACTATAGTGGTAAATCAACATTTAAACAGAATGTGCTCTGTATGGAGGAAGTCAGAACTTGTGCTGGGGCATCCAGTCTTGTTTACTCAGTAGAGTATAATAATATTAGATTCTGGATTTGATTTCTAACTGGGATACTAACAATTTAGTATGCATTAGTAGGAGATGAAAAATCTCTGAAAATCGGGGTTTGTTTGGAATGGCAATTAGTGAATCATTCTTCTATGGGAAGAGAAAGCTGAGATCCATGACAATTAGCATGAATCAGTGTTAGTCAGCCTTTCATGACTATGACGAAAAATCTTGAACAAAACACTTAAAGGACAGAAATGTTATCTGGAATCACGGCTCAAGAGTGTTCAATCACTAGGTGCCATTGCTTCTGGGTCTATAGTTAGGCAGTACCTTGTGGCCGAGGGCATGCAGGGCAAAAGGAAAGTTGCTCACTGTACTGTGAAGGAATGGGGGAGCTGGGAGCAAAATGGGCCCTTCTGGGCATATTCCTCTAGCCAGGCCTCACATCATATCGTTAGCTCTACCTCCCACTAGTCCATAGAGCCATGAATCCACCAATATATTAATAGTTTATAGAAGGAAACAACTATTGCTGCCCTGAGGACCAATCTCCAATGGAGGATGTTCTCAATCAAAATTTTGTCAATCAATACTATTTGTAATTATTTAGACTAGAGACAGAGAAGTCTTTGGTAAAAGGAAAGCACTTTTTATTTTATTACATTAATAACTTGCTGATTTCCTATCTACACAGGAACTGTGATGTCCTGTGTATTTGTGAGCAACCCATAAAACTGATGACAAGCATTTGATCAAAGGATCCCTCAAATTTAAGACGGGGTCTTATAAAATACTGGTGGTTGTCAAGCATGCTTCATTACTGCGATGGGTAACATTGAGTATCAGTTTGATCATATCCAGAGACACCTAGGAGACAACCATGTAGGCATATCTGTGATAGACTACCTCGGTCAGTCACTGTGTGTGACTATGAAGGAATTTCTCCACTAGATGAATTAAAATGGGAAGATCTGCCATCCATGTGGGCAGCATCATTCCCTAGGCTAGGTTTCTGAACTATATAAATATTGAAAGTGGACTCTGCACTAGCACCTACCATTTTCTCCTTCTCTATTGTGACTGCACTGTGGTTATTTGTCTCAAGCTCCTGCTGCTATGACATCCTTGCTATGGGGAATGTAACCTTGAACTGGAAAGCTAAAGTAAACCTTTCCTCCCTTAATTTCCTTTTTTGGGGATATTTTCTCCCCATAGCAATAAGGTAAGTACTTAATACAAGTATCAAGAACAGAAAGTGTTTTGTTTCATCCAATAGAAAGTTAGGTTATCAGAATTTTTGAAAAGCCTTTTATTCTAGTATTCATTTAACTCACAGTGAAAGGTACTTGTTAGATGCTCTGGGATAATTGAAAATCACAGCGCCTGGGATACTGCGGTAAATTTTGGAAGCAGGAGAATACTTAGCACATTTGGAGTATATTAACTTGATTAAAGAAATGTCTCTGGACAAGGAAAAGCTGTAACAATAGTCTTAGAAGCAGATGGAATTTCTATTGTAAACATCAAGTTGAGACCTTCAGGCAGCCTCCTGTGGAAATGAGCATGGTTGGCACCAGACCAGACTTGTCATTGTCTTAATATGCCTTCAGGAGAATGGTTTGACCATACAGATGTTTTTTTCTATGTAAATTTAAACAGTGCCTAGTTGGATAGTCCAGGGTTAGTGTGACAGATCAGTGGGATCTTGGGGATATATTCTCCTATCTTCCAGTTTTTTCATCCTCAGAACCTCCACCCCCAAGTTTATCTCTGATTGAAGGCTGTTATGGTGGCTCAAATACATTGCAGGGGTGGGCAGGAGGATAGAGGATGAAGCAAGACCTCGTTACTTTTGAACAAACTGTTTACAAGGCAACTGCTGCTTGCATCTCATTGGTCAGAGCTTAATTGAATGTAGCTGGAAAGACACCTGGGTAAGGAGATCTTCTTAGCTAAACAGATTGCCCATGCTTGCTTTTTAAGTCAAGAATCAGCTCATTAATGAACTCTGGGAACCATCGGTCTCTACCATTAGTAATTAGTCGAACAGTTCTGAATTGGAAGGAACTGTGCACCCAAGACTAATTTCGAAATAGGGTTGTGAAAGGAATGCAAGGAACAGAATTGAATGCTGGCAGACACTGTAGTCAAGATGAATAGTTTCTCAACGTTAAAGAACTGTGAGGACGTTGAACTAGGTAAGCCTAGTAAGAGATTAAATGAAAGGTTTCAGGGTGGTCAGGATTATGATCAGCAGAACCCGGACAGACAGGAGGGGGGAGCATCCTAGCCTATCCATGATGCATACTAGTTAGTTCTGAAGACTCACTGCATTTCAGATATTTGGCTGTGTTTGTTTTGATGGCAGGATTTTCAAAAGATTTGGGAATATTTAAACATTTCATGGTAAGGACTGTAGGGTTTGGAGGTGGGGCTCATTGACTTTTTCTATACTGACACTTGGAGTCTGTTAGCCACCCTACACCACACCTCGTGCTTCCAAAACTACCCATCACTTACCTCCACCCTGGTGTATTTGTTGAAGTCCATTTTACTATTAATCTGAACAAAACACTAGAGCACAGGCACACTCTCTGCTCAGATGGGTTTAGATAATACCCTGAAGCTAGATATAAATTATTTGTTATTCTCTAGTCTTCAAACATATTCCCCTCTGAATTTTGAATAATTTCCTGTTTGGATGTCTTCAAGTTCAGTTTAGCTATGTGCTCAAAGGATGCTATAACCCATACACCAATAAGTCTCTATTTAGCCAGATTCTACAGCACTCTTCAAAAATAGACTCCATTTCCCAACACTGATCCTAAGTGCATTTGTTAATCAAATTGTAGACAAAGTTTCTTACCTTCTCTCTGGACTAAGAATCCAATTTTTCCTTAACAACATACTTCCAATGTCAGGGGCTAAGCTTTTATTAACTCTTTCTAAATCCACCGTCACGTGGTTAATGAAATACCCCTAGAGTACGACCTGACCTCAGCCTCAGCTTCACTGTCTTTAATTGGATTGGAGTTTTCCCTCTATTCCTTCGTTCCTTTAGGCTCCAATAAGAAGCCATTGAGCTCTTGGGATATATTAATTACACGTATTTTGACCATGTCTTGGATTTCCTCTCTGTTCATGTCATCTCTCTACTGTTCTCTACCACAAAACAGCTCAGGGAACCGACTCTTTGGGAGTTTCCTATTCCCAAGCAGTGGGGAAAGGACAACCTATCTGAATGCATGGGGGAAATTCCTATGATATCACATGATGAGGAAAAGGTTCCCTTTCCATATTCATGGTGCTGCCAAGAGTCAAGACCATCCCTCAGGCACCTGAGTAAATGCTAGAGAAGTCTCTGTGGAGGGTACTGGCCTTTGGAGAAAGGACTAAAAACTACTGCTAAATAGGAGATCTGCATTGGAAAATTTTTAAATAAAAATGATCACAAAATATAATGCAAGTATGAGGGTTTTTTTTCCCATGATGTTGTACAGAGTTTTGCATCCAGCAGAGCACTCCATTCTCTCACTCCTTTACCATGAGCATGGTGAATGCTGTGCTCGATGCACAGAGAATGGGATGCTGAGAGATCTTAAGGAATTGGTCAATGCCCATGCAGTTGACTCTGTACAAAGCTAAGTGTCTTCTCTTCTACCTTATTTTCTTCTCCTTCTAGTGTGCTCATTAGCTCATGCTCACTTACCTAATAAATGGTGCAACTTAAAACCTACAGCTAGCAAACGTGCTGGACCCATGGAATTAAATCACCTGTCTGAATCCATGCCCTCTTCCTCCCAGCCACAGAAACAACACTCCTTCACTGCATCAGATTACGCTAAGATTGCCAAACTCTCTCCCTAGCATAAAAGGCATTTACACGTGGCCACTGTTCATGAACCCCCTCTCCCTGGATTGTTCCTCCTGACTTTGTCTATCTGTTCTCAAGCCCATTTCCTCCCTCTATGATTTAAGATAGAGTCCCTCCCTTCCACTGTTCACCACGTAACAACAGATCATACCCTTGAACTAATTCAGTGAACTAATCAATCTAAAGGGCAGGCTGAAAGAGTACAGTTGACAACAGCTATCTCCAGTGTTGTAGTTTGTGCATGCTTGGCTCAGAGAGTGGCACTAATAGAAGGTGTGGCCATGTTGGAGTAGGTGTGGCCTTGTTGAAGTAGGTGTGTCCCTGTGGATGTGGGCTTTAAGACCCTTATCCTACCTGTCTGGAAGCCAGTATTATGCTAGCAGCTTTCAGATGAAGGTGTAGAACTCTCAGTTCCTCCTGCACCATGCCTGCCTGGATGCTGCCATGCTTCCTGCCTTGATGATACTGGACTGAACCTCTGAACCTGTAAGCCAGCCCCAATTAAATGTTGTTCTTTTAAGAACTGCCTTGGTCATGGTGTCTGTTCACAGCCCCAACTAAGATATCGAGTTTTGTACTTAGCACAATATATGCCATATGGTATTAAATCAAAAATATTTGTACTAGTTTATTGTTTTTCTGAAAAGGCATGATATAGACAATAAAGTTTTGAACAGATGATGATAAGGTGGATACGAATAACAGCAAAAATGTCATTGTAAAGCAATGTAGTTGGATCACAAACACAAAGAATTATGAATGTGAAGCAAACTTGAAGAACATTGAGTCCAGTAGTTCTTGAAGTAAATGTCACCTACCAGTTGTGCCACCCAAAAGTTGGTGATACACTGTGACTTTTCTAGAGAAAGACGAATGAATATCTATGGACCCCAGAGAGGCCACTGACAACGAACAGTGAAACATGTCCACCCTAATCTAGCTGAGAGACACATTGGGTTTATTAAGGTTATTTACAGGAGCATGAATGAAACAAAGACACATCACTAACCTGCCAGAGAGGCTCTTCTTCCCAGCTATTTTTTTGAATGGAAAGGATGCTT
The DNA here is from genome assembly GCF_021556685.1 of Rattus norvegicus. Classification (NCBI taxonomy): domain Eukaryota; kingdom Metazoa; phylum Chordata; class Mammalia; order Rodentia; family Muridae; genus Rattus; species Rattus norvegicus. Next base: position 49,753,311 of record NC_141541.1, on the reverse strand, counting down.
GGGTATTGGGGAGTGGGATGTAGGAGTATGGGTGTAGGGCTTGTGAATCCTGTAATCTTCTTGAGACTCCTGAGTTGTTTACTTTCTGGATCCTGTAAGTTTTGTTTACTTCCTGGATCTACAGGATGAAATTTTCCAAGTTAAAGGAAATTGCCATAGAATCAGCTCAGTAAAGATTTACTGAGCCAGACACTGGGCTTTATAAAGACAGAAACACTCACCTTTCCAGGCTTCTAAGCAAGGTGATAAAGTTTAGAATGACTGAGCAAATCCAACAACAATCTAATTTTACAGAAGAGAGAACTAAGGCACAGAGTCAGAAGTGGCTCCGTGAAGGTCATAGAGCTTGTCAAAAACAGACACAAGTTTGCATCTCTGAGTTCCTGACTTAGGAACTTTTTATTTTTCCTGTTGTGTTTTAAAAATCATTTTAAATTTCATTCTTTACTCATTTTGGTTAAATCAAACATTCTGTTACAGCAAGCATGCAGCCTGGAGGAGTAGACGGTCTTAGCAGCATGATATGGAAATCCATCTAGATGTTCATTAAGTTTCAGTGGGGAGATAGCCTGGGAAATCCACTGTACCCTGAAAATGTTGTAAGTCAAAAGTACGTTTGGCACCCTAGCCTATTGACTACCATAGCCTGGCAACACACCACACCACAGAGCGCTAATGCTTACCCTTGTGACTGCATGGCCAATGAGAGCTGTGGATCTCAAAAGATACTGCAAGCCCTGGAAAGGGTCTGAGGTTAAAATTTCAAGTCCGTTTTCCACTGGATTTGTATTAGTTTCACACCATTCATAATGAAGCTCAAACCTCAAGAGTCATACCATAGTACGTTGGGGAGTTCCTGAATACCCTCCCCTCACTTCATCTCTGTGACAGCATCTCAGAGGTCTGTGTCAATGTGCGAGCCAAGCTCATGCATCAGAGCCAGTAATGAAACTAGACACAGGCACCAGTACACGGGAAAGCACGTATGAGAACCAGTGCATGGGTGCCAGTGCATGGTTGCCAGTACATGTGTGACAATGTATGGACACCAGTGCATGGGTGCAGTTCGGGTGCAGTGCATGGGTACAGTTTAAGGGTGCAGTGTATGGGTGTAGTTCATGGGTGCAGTTCACAGGTGTAGTGCATGGGTGCAGTTCACAGGTGTAGTGCATGGGTGCAGTTCATGGACACCAGTATAAGGGCATGGGAAACCATGTATCAGAACCAGTGCATAGGTGCCAGTGCATAGCCCGATTTTAAATGTGGGCTGTGTCTGGTATGTATCTTTCCTTTGTGCTCTGTCGGACTGCTGTCTTTTCAGAGCTGCTTAACAGTCTTGGGCTGACTCCTTCTTTCCCCTGTCCTTTCAGTGAGGCACTGTGGGGTAAAGATTGTCTGTGTTTGTCTTTACTCAGTCCCCTGGACCTCCCAGGGGAGCTGCCCCCAATTAATGTCTTCTAGCTCTTCCTGCAGCATGGCAGCTGCTTCTGGAATGGCTATAAGTGACACACTACCCTCTAGGAGCTCCTGGTACAGAGCTGGGAAGTGACAAATGGCTGCTGTTCAGTTATTAGTAAGATTACAAATATGCCAAGGCTACTATGCATAAAGTGGGCAGAGACATCTGTTGCTAGGGGACACCCAAGTGATCACTCATTCCTTCTAGCCCGGTGGGACCATGTAACAAATTCAAACCAGAACACGGGGGAACAGAAGTGATGTTGTGTTTCTAACCTAGCACCAAACAGGTAGACACAGCATTACTGAAGATGAAGGGGTCTCTGTAGACCATGATTTGTGGACTAAGGTAGAACCCAGATCAGGCTAATCCGTACTAAAGGTGCCATGTGATAAGACACCAGGCCAGATTTTCTTCAGATGACTGATTTTTGTCTGTGTTAAACATGAGGATTTTCTTTCAAACTCGGGTGCTAGTTTTCTTCTGTCTTTTAATTCAGAGGGCTACTAAAGGTCTAGGGATGTGTCCCAGTGGCTCAAGCACATGCTCTGCAATTCCGAGGATGCAAGTTGAGAATCTGTGCAAAGGTTCTCTTAGGCACAGAGGCCAGAGGATTGATTCGTTACCGTGGGTAAGCTTACTAAAACATGTTCCACAAATTCGATAGTTTCATTAAAGCGTGAGGTATTTTCATTTTGACACTTCAGTTTTTAGCGGTCTTCATTTTCATGATCTATTTATTTACTTGTATTGTGGGGGGCAGGGGAGGGGTACTCACATAGAGTCAGAGTTTAATGTTAGGTAGATGTCTCCCTCAACTGTTTCCCCCTTTGTTTATGGAGGGACGGTGTCTCTCTGAGCCTGGAGCTCACAGATTCAGATAACTGAGCTAGTCAGCTTGCACTGGGAACCTTCTGTCACTGATTTATCTGGAACTGTGTTAGAAACGGGCTGGTCTGCCTTCTCAACTTCCTGTGGATTCCAAGGATCTGAACTCGCATGCCCATGCTTGCAGCGCATGCGCTTTAGCCACGGAAATGTCCCCCTAGATCCACGGTAGTCTTTTTCCTACCTCATGTATCAACGCAATGATGGAGCTGCATTTCAGAGACAGAACAAAAACAGAACCTAAGCTAGAAATAAAATCCTCAAGCTTAACGCCGGCACAAAACCGGTCAGTTGAAGAAATATCTGACTTGAAATTTTTTACTTAGAAAAACAAAAATTGCGGTTTTACTCCAGCGATTGCAGGCACAAAAACTGTGCAGGATGGAGACAGGCAAAATCCCAGCCCGGGTGTGGGGATTAATGTAATCCCAGGGGAAAATGGTTGGGAGGACAGGGGGGGGACTGGAGGGGATGAGGGTGGGTTTGATCAGAAGTCATCATATGTATATATAAATAAAAATTTTTTAAAAACAAGAAAAGGAAGTTCAGAGCAGAATATGTTACACATAATAGTTCTAGCCTTCCATGAAGTAGATAACTGACCTACATCGCAGGAGGTAGTATGTCTGACGCTGGTTTCCACAGAGGTGCTGTCCTGATGTTCCTTTTCCTTATTCTGTTGTCAAAGTAGACTCAGAGCAGGGAATTTCTACCAAAGTGCTCCATGCTAAGTTTCACTCACTCACACACACACACACACACACACACACACACACACACACACACACACACACACACACACAGTGGGGGTGGCTTGACACTCGGCCATGGTGAAAAACCTGCTCATGCTAACCTCCATATTGATGCCCTGGCTAACTGCTGAGTCCTTTCTTCCTTAGCTCTTAGAGCACAACCAACCTGCAGAAGGATCTGGCCAGTGGCCAGTCAGCCAGAGCAGGAAGCAGTGAGAGGTCAAAAACGGAAGCAGATCAGAGTCCAGATTTCCCAGCCTGGCTAACACTGGGAATTTCACTGCTGTCGGGCAAATGGTAAGGCAGAGTTGGTCCAAGAACTGTCTTTCCAGGGATGGAGCTGTGCCAGAAGTCCCTTGCAGGGAGCGAACACCTTGACTTTGGAAGTTGAGAAGGGAATGCCTCTTTATCTGTTCATATGGGGATAGAATCAAAATTGTAGAATTTGGTGCTTCTCAATATTTTCTATGTGTCATGCCTTGTCATTGCTCCTCAGTGCTCATACACTCCAACCATGGACCTTTCCTTCCATTGTGTACTAAGTTAAGGAACAAACTGTAGCACTTTTACGGGGGTGGGGGGTGGGGGTGGGGGAATGGAGAGATGCTGAATCCAGTGCCCTGAAAACTGACAACAGGATATAAGGATTCAACCAGACCCAGATGTGGCAGGATAAAATGAAAGTAGAACTGGATGGTTTAGTCAATCATAATTGTGTTGCAAATCTACACTTGGGGCAGTTTCCTTGCTAGTGTCTAGCAGTTTCATATAAACTGTGGCATCTCCTCTGTATACGGACACAGCATAATATTACATTTTAGGACACAGTGGACCCTAGCATCCCACTCCTTCATCTTTCCCTCTATTCCGTTTGATACTTCCTTCCTTCCAGTAGGAACAATCAGTCTGTAGAGTCATCTACTAATGCGCTTCTGTCATAATAAACTAATTTGGTCAATCTACAAAATTCCATAGTTTATTAAGTTATAAAATGATGAATGATGATAGATTTTTGCTATTGTAGAGACAACACAAAATAAAATACTAAACAAATTGATAAGGGCTAATGACTTGTCATTTTGTGGTTCTGTTTATGACTCTGGTGTTAATGGTACTAACTTCCAAAGCTAAAACATAATGGGAATCTGACCATATCTCTTCCTTGAATACTCTGGGCAGCTGGGCTTTGAAATAGAATTAACCAAAACTTATTAGGCTCCTTCTTGTGTCTACATACCAGGCACTTTCCCTAACACTTTTTCCTTCCATTGTCATTGTGTGGTTTGAATGAGGATGGCCCCATAGGTCATATGTTTGAATAACTGGCCCCCACTAGTGAAACTGTTTGGAAAAAAGAGGAGATTTGTCCTTGTGGGGGAAGATGGATCACTGGGGTTGGTCTTTTAGGTTTCAAAAGATGCACGTCATTCTCAGTGTGCTGAGAAAGGTTTCCTGTGGTCTCCTGCCTGTGGTCTGAGATGTGAGCCCTCAGCTGTTCCTACCACCATGCTTTTGCGCCATCATCGCGGGCTCTCACCTTCTGGAATCATAAGTTCAATTAGGTGCTTTCTTTTTTTTTTTTTTTATTAACTTGAGTATTTCTTATATACATTTCAAGTGTTATTCCCTTTCCCGGTTTCCGGGCAAACATCCCCCTCCCCCCTCCCCTTCCTTATGGGTGTTCCCCTCCCAACCCTCCCCCCATTGCCGCCCTCCCCCCCCCAGTCTAGTTCACTGGGGGTTCAGTCTTAGCAGGACCCAGGGCTTCCCCTTCCACTGGTGCTCTTACTAGGATAGTCATTGCTACCTATGAGGTCAGAGTCCAGGGTCAGTCCATGTATAGTCTTTAGGTAGTGGCTTAGTCCCTGGAAGCTCTGGTTGCTTGGCATTGTTGTACATATGGGGTCTCGAGCCCCTTCAAGCTCTTCCAGTTCTTTCTCCGATTCCTTCAACGGGGGTCCTATTCTCAGTTCAGTGGTTTGCTGCTGGCATTTGCCTCTGTATTTGCTGTATTCTGGCTGTGTCTCTCAGGAGCAATCTACATCCGGCTCCTGTAGGTCTGCACTTCTTTGCTTCATCCATCTTGTCTAATTGGGTGGCTGTATATGTATGGGCCACATGTGGGGCAGGCTCTGAATGGGTGTTCCTTCAGTCTCTGTTTTAATCTTTGCCTCTCCCTTCCCTGCCAAGGGTATTCTTTTTCCTCATTTAAAGAAGGAGTGAAGCATTCACATTTTGATCATCCGTCTTGAGTTTCATTTGTTCTAGGCATCTAGGGTAATTCAAGCATTTGGGCTAATAGCCACTTATCAATGAGTGCATACCATGTATGTCTTTCTGTGATTGGGTTAGCTCACTCAGGATGATATTTTCCAGTTCCAACCATTTGCCTACGAATTTCATAAACTCGTTGTTTTTGATAGCTGAGTAATATTCCATTGTGTAGATGTACCACATTTTCTGTATCCATTCCTCTGTTGAAGGGCATCTGGGTTCTTTCCAGTTTCTGGCTATTATAAATAAGGCTGCGATGAACATAGTGGAGCACGTGTCTCTTTTATATGTTGAGGCATCTTTTGGGTATATGCCCAAGAGAGGTATAGCTGGATCCTCAGGCAGTTCAATGTCCAATTTTCTGAGGGACCTCCAGACTGATTTCCAGAATGGTTTTACCAGTATGCAATCCCACCAACAATGGAGGAGTGTTCCTTTTTCTCCACATCCTCGCCAGCATCTGCTGTCACCTGAGTTTTTGATCTTAGCCATTCTCACTGGTGTGAGGTGAAATCTCAGGGTTGTTTTGATTTGCATTTCCCTTATGACTAAAGATGTTGAACATTTCTTTAGGTGTTTCTCAGCCATTCGGCATTCCTCAGCTGTGAATTCTTTGTTTAGCTCTGAACCCCATTTTTAATAGGGTTATTTGTTTCCCTGCGGTCTAACTTCTTGAGTTCTTTGTATATTTTGGATATAAGGCCTCTACCTGTTGTAGGATTGGTAAAGATCTTTTCCCAATCTGTTGGTTGCCGTTTTGTCCTAACCACAGTGTCCTTTGCCTTACAGAAGCTTTGCAGTTTTATGAGATCCCATTTGTCGATTCTTGATCTTAGAGCATAAGCCATTGGTGTTTTGTTCAGGAAATTTTTTCCAGTGCCCATGTGTTCCAGATGCTTCCCTAGTTTTTCTTCTATTAGTTTGAGTGTGTCTGGTTTGATGTGGAGGTCCTTGATCCACTTGGACTTAAGCTTTGTACAGGGTGATAAGGATGGATCGATCTGCATTCTTCTACATGTTGCCCTCCAGTTGAACCAGCACCATTTGCTGAAAATGCTATCTTTTTTCCATTGGATGGTTTTGGCTCCTTTGTCAAAAATCAAGTGACCATAGGTGTGTGGGTTCATTTCTGGGTCTTCAATTCTATTCCATTGGTCTATCTGTCTGTCTCTGTACCAATACCATGCAGTTTTTATCACTATTGCTCTGTAATACTGCTTGAGTTCAGAGATAGTGATTCCCCCTGAAGTCCTTTTATTGTTGAGGATAGCTTTAGCTATCCTGGGTTTTTTGTTATTCCAGATGAATTTGCAAATTGTTCTGTCTAACTCTTTGAAGAATTGGATTGGTATTTTGATGGGGATTGCATTGAATCTGTAGATTGCTTTTGGTAAAATGGCCATTTTTACTATATTAATCCTGCCAATCCATGAGCATGGGAGATCTTTCCATCTTCTGAGGTCTTCTTCAATTTCTTTCCTCAGTGTCTTGAAGTTCTTATTGTACAGATCTTTTACTTGCTTGGTTAAAGTGACACCGAGGTACTTTATATTATTTGGGTCTATTATGAAGGGTGTCGTTTCCCTAATTTCTTTCTCGGCTTGTTTCTCTTTTGTATAGAGGAAGGTAACTGATTTATTTGAGTTAATTTTATACCCAGCCACTTTGCTGAAGTTGTTTATCAGCTTTAGTAGTTCTCTGGTGGAACTTTTGGGATCACTTAAATATACTATCATGTCATCTGCAAATAGTGATATTTTGACCTCTTCTTTTCCTATCTGTATCCCCTTGATCTCCTTTTGTTGTCTGATTGCTCTGGCTAGAACTTCAAGAACTATATTGAATAAGTAGGGAGAGAGTGGGCAGCCTTGTCTAGTCCCTGATTTTAGTGGGATTGCTTCAAGTTTCTCTCCATTTAGTTTAATGTTAGCAACTGGTTTGCTGTATATGGCTTTTACTATGTTTAGGTATGGGCCTTGAATTCCTATTCTTTCCAGGACTTTTATCATGAAGGGGTGTACTTTCTTTTAAGTTACATTGGTCATTGTGTTTTATTCACAGTAATAAAAAAGTAACATTTCCAAAAAGTGATAAAGCAACTAAGGCTCGGAGAGACTAGAACAATTGCATGCCCTGGTCTCCCAGGACAACCTTACTGTCACTTGCCCCTGCCATACCCTGTTGATATTTCCTTTAACTTTCAAAAGTGTCTTAATGTGGAAAAGTAATAACCAAGTAATTCCACAAAGAGAAGGTATGGTTGTAACATTTTGTTTGTAGGTTTATGTGATTCTTTGTTTTCTCGCTGATTAAAAAGGGGAAGGAGCTCCTTATTCCAGTGTGGTGGTTCATTCTTATAATTCTAGCACTGGGGAAGCTGAGGCAGGGGAATTGCCACAAGTTCCCAGCTAACCTAGGCTACATAGCAATACTCTATGGGGCAAGGAGGGAGGAAGAGAGGAAGGGAAAGAGGGAGGGAGGGAGGCAGAGAAAATCAGAGAGACAGAGAGAGTCAGGGACAGAGGGAATGAGAAACCAGGAAGCTTGGGTAAATAACCATAAGAATTCCTCATCGTTCTAATATCTATGACTTCTCATAGAAGTGTAGAATATTTTGCATCAAACCTTTCTGTCTGTTTGACAAGGACTGTGCTGCTGTGCCACTGGCAATTTTTCAACACTGAGAAGGAGAAAGAAAATGCATTATGCTGTTACAAGAAGAAAGAATTTCTATGGCAGAAGAGGATGACGAGAAGAATGGCTAATGGGTTTACAGGTACTTATGATGCAGGGCTGGGTGTTCAGACACAGAGAGTTTGTTAAAAAGAAAAAAATACACCAAGCAGAGCAAGCAGTCAAGGACCACAAGACAATGTACACGTGAAATAAGTCACTGATACCTGTTTAGCAATAATATGGTAAGTTACAAAACATTCCACTTCGAATCTTTGCATCAGTGAAGAATCATGAACTCTCTCCATTATAGCATCTTCCTTTTGTATTCTGTTCTTTCTTTGTGTACATCAATGTGCTTGCAGATGCTATATCTAGAATATGGTTTTCACTTCCCATGGGAGGTTTCCTGTGATATCCATGTCGTGATAGAAAAGCTGTGGTCTTAGGGCTAGAAGGGCTCAGTATTAGTCCGTGCTCTGCCAATTATTAAAAACATGTGCTGCCCCATCTTTGTCTGAATCTTTTTCCGTCATTCATGAAGAAATGCTAACACTGTGAATTTAGAGAAAAATTTTTAAAAATCGAGTAAGGTAGTGAGGGCACATAGCTGGTCTTGAGCAAATAGGAGTTCATCTCTCTCCCCAGTCTGGTTCTTAAATAGCAATAAAAGGCTATGGTGCTTGACTAGTGAGTGGTAGGAACACTTGCCTTGCATGCATGGGGCTCTGAATTCAATACCCATCAGTACTGCTGTAAGAAATGGATTGAAAACATATTACATCATAAATGTCATTATAAACCACATCCCATGTTTTGCAGTCATAGCAGTAGCAGGGGTTTTAACAGAGGATGGAGTCATGATGGGTAGCCACTGGTGGCTTGATTCCTAATTCAACCATTAACTGATGTTCTTAGGGGAGGAGGTTTAGTCTTCTGTGAGTCTAGTTGTAAGCCTACTAGTGCCCCAAGGTTGAACATAGTGTTATTTTTAAATGAGGATTCATTTTAAACCTGTCTTCAGTTTTAAAGTCTAAGGCACTTCCTCCCAGAGGAATCTACAAGTATTTCATGCATAGAAGAAGCTGGGTCCACTCTCACATGTACTATGGGTTCTATTCTGGATTCCACACCTTAAGTGTCACCTGTGTAGTCCTGGCACTAGGGAATCTGAAAGGATCACAGAAGAAGATTCTAAGCAGCCTCGGCTGCAGCCAGGTAGACTGCTTGGCAGTACTTTGGATTCATGTCTTTGATTGAAGCACTGTTTTAAAAAAATCTGGAAATGATGATCTCTTTTGACCTTAAGTGAGGAGAATCGTGTTTTCTTCTGGAAACACAGAACAGATAAAACAGAGGAACATGAGGAAGAGAACATAGAGAGAGACAGCACAAATCACAAACATTCAGGGAAAACACACAGTTGTGAGAAGACATGGGAATTGGTGGAGGACACTTCGTAGCATCATATCCCTATGGGTGAGTTTATTTCTGGGACCTCTATTCCATTCCATTGGTCTACATGTCTTTGTTTACTGTAGTGCTATACTGTTTTAGTTCTTATGGCTCTGTAGTATAATTTGGGGTCAGGCATGGTACCATATACAGGTTTGGACTTTGTATTTAGTACTTTCCTTAAATTCCTGAGACTTAAAGCTATTTGAGGTCTTTCATATCTCCATATGAATTTCAGAACATTAGCTAGTTCTGTAATAAATGTCCGCTATTTTATTCATAAGTACTTGAGCATCAACTCGAGAACAGACTCTGAACTTGGTGCTGAATAAGGCTGTTCTCTGACTTGAAAAAATGTTCATGACCAAGTTAGTGGGAAATCATATGGTTGATTATATTGTGGGCTACTTCCCGCTTAACCTCGCTGCTATATTTTTCTAAAGCTCCATTTAAATGGAAAACTCTTTTAGAGTTCGTCACACAGTCTTCACTATGAAGTTAAAGGTCTGTTTGTAAACTATCACAGAGCTACGTGAACAAACTATCTGCTTACCCAGGACTACAACACAAAGTAGGTAATGATTCCATCTTGGCGTGGCTTGGCAAACCAATTAGTTTATTTTATTCTTGTGGGAGTGTGGGTGAAAGGGTACTTAAAGGATAATTGGCACCTTCCGAGTGACTGTGCCACAGAAGGACACTATCTCTCAGCAACTGTTAACGCCTATTTATCCTAAAGGAAGGGGAAAGGTGTTCTGTCTCCACCTGAGCAACCATTAACTATCAATAAATCCCCAGGTCGGGGCAGAGTGACATAGTCCCCTCCCCAACTCCCTGATGAAACCATTATGGGCCCAATGTGTGCAGTTTGCCTGCAGGGAATCACGGCTATAGAGACAGTTCAGGAGGGCAACAGCCATCCACAGAGCGCTTGAGGGATTATATAATGCAACAGAGCCCAAATGAGGACATTTTATGAATGACAACTATTGGAATCTGTTGCTCTTTGTGTAATTCAAACAGAGTTGATAGTGGGGTGATAAAGAGACTACAAATGATGTTCAGTGATGAATGGCAGCAAAACTGGAGACATATCCCCAGAGGAGCACAAGTGCCTTAGCTACTGTGGAAGACAATGCACTTATGATATGGGAGAAGCAGGATAGATCCAGAAGTCAAATTTCAGTGGGGTTCTGACCCCCACCCCAACGCTGAGAGGTGATCGTCCAGTGATAGAATGAAGGTGAGGAGCAAAGCAAAGTCGAAGTTCTAGGCTGTCCTAGTTCGCTTCCTTGATGTTATGATCGCATAATGACCAAAAGCAAGGTGGGGGAAGAGAAGAGTTATTTGGTTTACAGACTACAAACCATTGTTGAGGAGAGCCAGGGCAGGAACTCAAGGACAGAAGTTGGACACATTAGCTGAAGCACATAGTCTGGAGGAGGAGCGCTGCTTGTTAGTCACACTTGGCTACCTTTTACCTACTGCCCTGGTACACTCGCCTGAGCCCACAGTGGGCTGGCCGCCTTCAGATCTATTAGGAATCAAGAGAATTCCCCATCAACATGCCACAGGCCATTCTGAAGGAGGCTATTCTCCCAAGGAAGAGTCTTTCTTCTGAGGTGTGTTGAGTTGACAAGTTAAGCTCATGATGATACTCAAAAGTCACAGAAGCTGGAAGAGTGCCATGTTTAAAGAGGAAAAATCCATGGAACTGCACAAAGTTCTTCCAAAGAACACAAAATCACAGACCAAAAAGACCCTTAGTGAACAAGGCCAATCATTGGGGGCAGAAAGCCCAGCCCCTGACATTGTATATAAACTAAAGGTAATTGAACACTAAGAAAGACACATACATAGCAGATAAATAATATAGAACCTGAATACATCACTATTCCTGTCAGTTTATGATTGCATGGGTTGACAGAAGCTATTACCAGATTCAGAGATGAATCTTTTGAAATATCAACAGAAGCATTATGCCCTGTAATAATCCCATCTAAACTAGATCATGTAGATACTGCTCTATCCACATAGACGCAAGAAAAGCAATAGAATTACAGACTAGAATGCTATAGTATATGGTGTCTTTGTCCATCCTAAGTTTTTATTTGATTTGGGGAAGGGGGTGTTGGTGTAGTAGTTTGAATATGCTTGGACCAGGAAGTGGCACTATTTGGAGGGGTGGCCTTGTTGGAGTAGATATGGCCTTGTTACAGTAGGTATGACCTTGTTGGAAGAAGTGTGTCACTGTGAGAATGGGCTTAAGACCCTTGTCCTAGATGCCTGGAAGCCAGTCTTCTCCTAGTGACCTTCAGATGACAATGTAGAGCTCTCAGCTCCCCCTGCACCGTGCCTGCCTGGATGCTGCCATCCTCCTGCTTTGATGATAATGGACGGAACCTCTGAACCTGTAAGCCAGCCCCAATTAAATGTTGTCCTTGTAAGAGTTGCCTTGGTCATGGTGTCTGTTCACATGGTGTCTATAAAACCCTAAGACACTTGGTGATAGGCTTGAACTCAGGACTTTAAATTTAGTTCTACCCCAGAGTTTTTCATGAGTCAGCAAACAATTTATTTCCTTCAAACCCAAATATAATAATGAATTTCTGCCTTTTGAAGAGAAGTGGCACACACACACACACACACACACACACACACACACACACACACACACACATGTCTGTGTTCCTACATTATGGCTAACAAAGTGTGAAACCATGGCTAAACTAAAAGGTATATGAGCTGGTATTTGATGCCTGGAGTTGAAATGGAGCTATTGCTACTGTCTTATGGGCAGTCTTGACCATGATTGTTATGTCTTTTTGCTGGGTTAGTGCAATTTGAGTTTTATAAGTCTTCATAAATGCCTTGAAGAAGCTAGATATCTTTCTCATTCTTCAGTAATTTTATAAACATCATGGATGTTACTACAACCTAAAGATGTAGTTCTGCGTCAGAGTACAGGAGACCATAGAGCTAATCCACAGCACACACACACACACACACACACACACACACACACACGTGTGTGTGTGTGCACAGGGATATGGAGAATTTTTTGGAATGCATCTTTTCCCATAGGCTAATAGCAAACAAAGAGTTAAATCTCTCACTTTGAAATTCTCATATAGATTTTAGGCAATCTGAAGCTGAGGAAAATAATCTTTAAACATCATGCCTTTAATTCCAAGAATCAACTACTTGAAATAAAAAATAACTTTTTTACTTCCTGACTTGAAATGCAGAAGTGCCAAGGCCTAGAAGATTCCAAACACAGTACAGAAAGAACAGATGGGGGATGTAAGCAGCTCTGGGAAGTTTGAGAAAAGGAGCAGGGGAAAATGCTAGACGTCACAGACACTGGTACCAATGTAAAGACTGTCTTTGATGGGCTCCACCATAGACTGGATATGGCCAAGGAAAGAAGCAGTGAGTCACCACCCCAAATAGGGGGTTTATTCCACCACCTCCCAAGGCTCAGGGAACATCAAGGAAGAGGGGGAGGAAAGAATGTAAAAGCCAGAAGATGAGAAGCTTTATGAAATGTCTTCCAGACATGACCTGGTTGCACTCATGCATCCACAGCAAAACTTGCCTAAGATCAAGCCAATCAACCTCCCAGCATGACTTGGAGGATCGTCAACATTCCAGTATGAACTGGGGAGGACCATCGACATTTCAGCATGAATTGGGGAAGACCATTAACACTCCAACATGAACTGGGGAGGACCATCACCATTCCACCACCAACTGGGGAGGACCATGATCATTCCAGCATGAACTCAGGAGGAGCTCATGAGGTTCCATCCTTAGCTGAGGGAGTGTTGTCAATGCCTTTTCTTCTCTTACATGATTCCATAGATGTGGATGTCCAGTATGAGTAATGACAGTAGCTAATGTTTGCTAAAGGCCTACTATGTGTTAGACATTTTCTTAGGTACAATTAACTTGGACCATGATTTGTAACCACGTACAAATCTGACCATTTTGTACTATCTTAGCACAATCACAAAAAAACCCTCACCCAGAACTTGTGTGAATAGAAAATACTAGATGGGAAGGAAGTGTAAAGACTTGTAAATGGGTAAGCAAGAATCCACAGAGTAAAGATGCAAAACACAGACTGCCCCGGTAAGTTGTCCAGGAGCCATGAGTTAGAATAATGGACATGTAAGCAAAAACAGTCAATGCAAGGCACATCATAACAGAGCAGAACTCCTTCTCCATACGTGGTAAAGGCACAGCGTCCCTTCTGTGGACAGACTCTTATGAATTGTTAGCGGCCTGGACTGGAGTCTGACGTGGAGATGTCGGAGACAGTGTTCAGGCCAGGCAGGAAAGAGGGAGGGTAGAGTCAAATCCATCCAGGTTTGGTTCTCTTTCTCCTTCTGTTTTAGCAGACTAATCATCTGTTGCAACTCTGACGCTTCTCTTCCATGGCTCGGCTCTGTTCCCATGCACCATTTTGTTCTAGGGGATGCCTAAACGATTGTTCACAGAGACCCGTGAGTTATTACTACCTAAAAGAAGTGTATGATATACAGGGTGGGGGAAAGGTAAAGCAATATTTCTGACCCGAAAGCCGGTTGAAGTTTCTAAGAATCATCTTAAAAAATCTTCCTTTGTTTCTGGACCATATCACCATGGAATGAATAAGTCTCAGCCTTCTCTGTGTACACAAAGAAACCTTCTAAGTGCACTGTGTTTGCTGTTCCAGGATTTTCCCCATATGAAGTACCTACCTCAGTGTCCGGCAAATGGTAGTTATTCAGTAGAGTTATACACTGCAAGATGCTTCTGTGTGAATTGACCACAGATATGATGGTGGTCCCACAAGATGACATGGTGTAGTGATATCATAGCCATCTTAGTTCTAAGCCTCATTTGGCTGTACAATAAAAATGTCTAGTGACACATTCCTCAGAAATAATACATGATAGTTTATGCTTGTCTTCTTGGCTGGCAATCCTGCCTTTTTGGAAGCTTACATAGTAGACAAAAGGTTTTTGTCATAGAGATAGTTGGAAATGAGGGTCCAGAAGTCACACATGAGTAAAGACTCGAGATTCCCCTTGATACTTACATCTAGCTTTATCATTTCATTTGAAACTACACACTTTAGGTGAATGTGTTTTCTTCTTATTTTTCTCTGGTTCTCCTTCCCACAAGTTTCTTCTGCCCTTGAATTCCCCACGATGGCGACCTGCACCCACATTTATCTAGGCACTCTCAAAACCTGAGGTTAGAGAATGCCTTCCAGGATGCCATTTTGAATAAAGACTATTGTGAATACAGAATCATGAAGAAAACTTCACCACGAGGTGGCACATAGGAGATACATCCTATTTCCTGAAGACCCCATGTCCGAAACCCCTGTGGTTGAGTTAGCTACAACACCCAAATAAAGAACAACTTGGGGGTTGGGGGAGGGGGCTAGGATAGCCACTTTTCAGTTTAGTTTTATGGTATGGCCAAGAAATGGAAACCAACAAATGTTTCTTTGCCTTTATTTTGTAAGTTGGTTTCCCTAGACTTCCCGACCTCTCCATGACCTTTGCTGCATGTATGAAGAGAAACTGCCTCCCAGAGCAGTTCTGCAAAGGATTGTTCTGCCTGAGGCAGCCTGAGCTTACAACTGCAGTATGAAGGGTTGAGGAACCTGAAATGTGGCTATCCCACTTAGACTCGCCAAGCTCACCTCGGACATCTCAGCTGAATGGTAACCATAAAGGGTCTAAGAAAGAACAAAGCCATTTCCCAAATCTGCCTCTCCCGCCCCTCTCTCTCCCAGTATGCCATGCTTCCTGTTTCCCTAGTAATGAAAATGTGTTCATCTGTCAAGGGGAAAGCTGCCTCACTGTCTTAGATGCAGAGAACTCCAATCACAGCAGCTGCTGGGACCAGACCGAGAGCCAAGCTCCTCATTTGTTTTGGCTAACACTGAAGAATCCGTTTAGGCATCCCCTAGAACAAAATGGTGCATGGGAACAGAGCCAAGCCATGGAAGAGAAGCGGCAAAGTTGCAACAGATTATTTGTCTGCTAAAACAGAAGGAGAAAGAGAGTTAAACCTGGATCCGTTCGAGTCCAGCCTCTCTAACATATTCTCCACTTGCAACACAGATGATTGCCTCTAATATCGCTCAACAGGTGCTAAACTGTAGCTTTGCTGAGGACTAATGGTGCAGCCTTGGAAACCACATTAAAAAGTAACAAGGCAGCTCGCCAGATTTATAGGCTACAGAGTACTCAGCACAGAGTACGTATCAGCATGCAGAGTATTACATATGTGTATATTAAATGTATAGTAAGTGCTTGCCAATGCAGTCCTAAGGAAAAATATCATTGCCTTCTGTATCGATTAGGCACTCTATGCATGTATGAAGTACATTACGTACCAACAGGAAATGATGCTTGCATGTGCATCGCCTTTTAGGTTATACATTCTTTATGCTGTGTCTTTCACTGAACTCTCATTTTCTGAACGTTTTCCATGTATGTTGGAGTCTGCGTTTTCTGACTCCAACTTCTCCAATATATATAAAGTCAATCTCTCAATGTCTTTAGGGAGGATGAAGTGCGCATGATTGTTCTGTTGGAAAATTTCCAGCACTGTTTATATTAAAAGTGTCACCAATTTCTCTGTTTTTATACATTACAAATAAAACCCAAGACTGTGTAGTTTTAAATTATTCAGACAGTTCACAAAGAGAAGGCCACACTACAGTTCATTTGGTTAAACGAGCAAGGAAGGCTGTAGAGTCTAGGAGTAAGAGACGTTACTTCCCCCCACCCCAAACTTGCAGAATATGGTTAACCTTGAACTCTGGTTGAATGCTGAAAACCTGATTAGAGAGAGACAGAGTTATGAAGGCAAACTCTGACCAAGACAGAGACAGAGAGATATCTTAGGATCCTTAAATGACTCAAGAACTCTGAAGAGCGATCCCAAATCTGACTACATTTTATAGGATTGTCTTCATGAGGCCAATAAAGAGTGTGTGCGCGCGTGCGCGCGCGCGCGTGTGTATATGTGTGTGTGTGTGTGTGTGTGTGTGTGTGTGCCTTTATCACAAAAAAATACCTAAATAAGTACTTTTCTGGGACAAAATGAGCCAGAATCCAGAAGTGGTGGGCAGTGGGAGTTGTAGAGGTGAATGTCTGAATTTCTAAGTCTTGGCATAAGGCTATGATCTAGAAGGAATAAAAGAACATGCCCATTGGGTAAAGAGTCAATTCTGAACAAGTCCCAGACCGGGGAATATGGCGGATAGAGTCAAGTCTGTCAGTCCCTCATGGTTGAATCTTTTCCTTGAATGCCTCCCTTCCAGAGCCAGAGTGCTGGCCTAGTTGAAGCTTCCACAGCAACAGCCCTCTGCTGTGAGGAATAGTGGTTGTGTACTTACTTATGACTGGAGACAGCCAGTTAATTCTGACCAGACCCACCAAGAAGAGGGAAGAAAAATCCTTTCATCTTGACCCTTCCTATGCATCTCCTGCTTATTTCCCTAGGGTGGGCAATTCTTCCACATTATTTCAATAGGAAAAATGGACAATTTCTTTTACTTGGTACTTTATGCTCTTTCTACAACTTGATCTGATCCCATTTGGTTGGAATTATTAAATGCAGCAAAAATAATGATACTCTTGTGTTCTTTCTGCTTTTGTTTCTTCCCATGCCATGACATCTCAGTATGGATAAAAATTGTTCAATGTTCAGATCATTGAACTCCATCTTGCTAAATATCAGATTTGGTAGCAGGATGCTAGAGCAAAGTTTTGTGATTTCAAGATGGCCGCTTGGCACGCTGTTGTCAGAGCCAGTCTGGGGTAACATCTCAAAGATCAGCATTACTGGAGCAAACGCAGAAGAATGGTAGAGTTATTCAGCATCAAAGTGACATTTATGTCAAACAAGCATGGATTGAAATAAACTATTCATTTACAAGAAGCCCCGTTGCATTTAGCAGAAAATTCTGCATAATGCATGCAAACCTGTGCTATCACCCCAGGAGCCAAGCTCTGAATTATTACCAAAGAGTTCAACTCAACCCAACCCAAGCAGAGGCATCATAAACATACATGTGTAAAACCCAAAGTCTCTAAGACAAAAGGCCTATGTGGCAGGTATCAATGCTGTACCAAGGCGATGGTGGGAACCTACAGTTTTGTTATTACATACTTATAATTGATTCGTTCCAGTGATGCTCTCAAATATCAAATGCTTGCTTTTGCAAAACATCGCCTGTTTGTTTACTTCTTTTAAGAATGTGCTTATCAACCAATGCATTTCCTTGATGTTGAAATTTAGTCCTCCGCATTGGGAAGACGAGACTAGGAAGAGCTTGATGGGTTTTGAACTTCTGAAGAAAACATATTTAAAGTGACCATTAAACAGTTGATAATTCTTGCTTGACACTGGGGACTGGAGACCTAGGAGGACAGTTCATTTGGGCTTTAAATTAAGAACTTGGAAGTGTATTGACCTCAGGTCCTTCTTCTTGGTCACCAAGCAACAGGGTGTGAATTTGGTACTGCAATGATAGACCACTGGGGATAAAACTTAAGGGAACATCTGTGAGCCTTAAATACCATGTTAACAGAGGATTTTTCTCTAAGAAGACCTTTTGATATAGAGCCCTTTAACAGTGTTAGACTTTTCAAGAGAAGCCTGACCACTGACCCCCTCTCCTGTACGAGTGTGTCAAGGAACTTGGGGTAGGGTGTATTAGAGTGATTACTGATTCTGTCAGAAAAAAAAACTGTGCCTGAAACTTGACACTGTCCATATTTGACTCTCCAGTTATCGGACTTTGAGGACGTTCACAGTTCTGATGAACTTTGCTGACTCAGCACTCATGCTTACTCTGGGTTTCCAGAGAGCTTCTCTGTCTGCATTTTCCACATTAGAAATTTAAATGAATTATTTACTTAAAACACACACACACACACACACACACACACACACACACACACGCTAGTCGAGTCAGGGCCTCACCATAATTTGCTCTTTAGTTGAGAATGGTCTTGAACTCCTAACCTACCACTGCTGTGTCTAACTTCCAAGTGCTGGAAACACTTGTATGTACCACCACATAGAGCTCACAGGGCACATTTTTGTGAAAGTAATTGTATTTTGCAAAACATTAGAGAGAAGAGGATTAGTCCACATTTTTACAATTCTTTCCAAAGAAGCTAGAGTGAGGCAGTGCTTTCTCTGTAGTGATGCTACAGTTATGACTCTGTAATAGGGGAAAAGTGACGCACAACTTCAGGGTGTTGATAGGAATAACTCTGTTCCTCATGAACTACCTAAGAAAGAGGCCACCTGGGGTCTGCATACCACATGTGAAGAACAGTTTTTAGACATGAAACAGAGGCTCAAACAAGCACTTATATCATTATGATAAATGTTTTCAATGATGAATGAGCTATATATCCTGGTTTGTTTATGACACAGTGTGTAAGTCTCTCAAAACTTCATAGTGCATTCCATAAACATGTGGAAATATCATGTAATAACTGAAAACTAAATGGGCTGCTAAGATGCCTCGGCTTCTTCTACATATGTTTTGTGGGTATGTGCACCTGCCAACATGCGCACGCGCACGCGCGTGCACATGCACACACACACACATACACAAATGCAAAAAATATAAGAAGAATAATTTCAATGTTGCTAGAATGACTACTCCTCTCTTGTCCCTAGACAATAATAGATATATGATATATATGGTAGATAATGGTAAAGAAAACAAGTGCCAATCCATGAATAGATGATGAT
Source organism: Rattus norvegicus (assembly GCF_021556685.1). Classification (NCBI taxonomy): domain Eukaryota; kingdom Metazoa; phylum Chordata; class Mammalia; order Rodentia; family Muridae; genus Rattus; species Rattus norvegicus. Next base: position 49,734,024 of record NC_141541.1, on the reverse strand, counting down.
TGACAGGTAGATATAATATAGATAGGAAGACAGATAAGTAAGTGGTAGATAGATGACATGTAGAAGATAGATAGATAATAGATAGATAGATAGATAGATAGATAGATAGATAGATAGATGATAGATGGATAGATGATAGATATGCTACAATAGTATATAACATTACCTTTATTTCCCAAGTTAGACCACTGAGGCAGAAAATGACTTTCCCAGAGTTCTAGATTACAAACGACAGAGGCAGCTTTGGAGCCTACATGTACCCTTATGAGAGGCTGTAGGCCATCTTAGAACAGTGGTATAAGCAACCGTGACATCCGCAACTGTAACAGCAGAAGTCCTCATTAACACATAGGAAACGAGACCCTGGAAAGTTGTGGGCATGTTACATATAGGATGTGTTGTCCTCAGAACAGGTCTATGATCTTTATGTCATCACATTGTCACCATCAGAATCATCACCACCGTCAGGAGCAGCACCACTGGATTGACAGGGTGCTTGTCTTACCTAGAGTTGTAATGAATATGTATGCTCTTAAGTTATAAAGTTGTATTATTACTGTAATGAAACATTTAATATGCACACAGGGGGCAATGTATGCCCCTTGACACTTTATTTAACTCACATCATGACCAAAGAAGACTCAGTGGCTTTTTCAGAAAAGGCCTTTCCAGAGTGGCTCATCTTTACGTATACCCCTCCTGAAAGACAGAACGCCATGCACTCTGTGCCTCACTGTAGGGACACCTTCAGGGCTGTGGAAGGGAGCAGGCCTTATTAAATAATTCAGCCAGATTCTTTTCACAGTCTGTGGAATTTTCTTTCATATGCTTTCTATCTACCCTGTATAAAACCGGCACTATCTTTGTTTTCCTCAGAAAAATCTTGGTCCCCTTAACAACCTTATATTCCATTCTGTTCCCTTAGGAGTCAGGCTACCACACTGACATGCGCTGTCCGGAAAATATAGGAACAAATCCCATGTGAGTCTACGGACTGTGGACAGACACGGTGCCCGCACACCTCGCTCCAGACTCTTCCCTGCTTGCTGTACCTGAGTGTCCTTTCCCGTGCAAGTGTGGAAGCTGAAGAAGTTCTGACCCCGCAAACAAACTCGAGAAATGAACTTGGGAAACTTCAAAAGTCTCAACGCCAGGGACGAGGAAGATGACCGGTTTGCCACCCTCTCCCCTGTGTTTTTACATTCCATAATTCTGCCCTTGAGTGTACTTTGAAAACAACCTTGGAAAAAGCCAAACACACCTTGTTCCAGGGTTGCTTTGAATGCTTTGAGCTTGTAGTCATGGTTGACATAATCTAATTTGAAACATATTTGAAGCACAATGGCCCCGAACCTGAGTAGGTGGCCTCAATATTTTCTTGAATGAGTTCGTTTATTTTCCTTTTTGCTGTAATTTTTTCTCTAAACCCACAGCCGATGTTTATGGTCTGTATCTGAGCTACACCTTCAAAAGATAGGAATGCTGCTAAATTTATGCTGGAGGAGGTAAGAACAAAAACTAGAAAAAGAACAGGAGAGAAAAATTGCAATAGAAAGGCAGGGGGAGAATAAAATTGAACAGGAAAAGAGGGGCTGGTGAGAAGGCCCAGCAGAGAAAGGGCTTGCTGTGCAAACCCGGAGGCCTGAGTTCGATACCTGGAACCCATGTAAAAATGGAAGGGAAGAACTGAACCTGCATAGCTGACCTCTGAGCTCTACATGCTAGCTGTGGTATGCATGACTGAATTCATTACACACACACACACACACACACACACACACACAAAGAAAAAAAAGGAACCAAAGATTTACTATACTAAAATTGATCCAAGAAACAATTTTAGGTACTGGTCAAGGGCATTGATTGACAAGGAAAACCTTCCATTTGCATTGTTAAGGACACTGAGATGGTAGAGACGCTCTTTCATGTCCGTCTGAGTATCATGTCACCATGCCAAAAAAAAAAGAGTCTATCCTCCATACATAATAGTGCAGTGTCTTTGAAAAATATCAAAAGTAAAATTTTCATGTGATTTCCCCCAAATTTTACTTTGGGATATATATTCAAAATATTTGAAAGCAACATTAAAGCAGACCAATGTTCAAAGAAGTGTTACTTTCAATAGCTAAGAAGTAAACATAAGTCAGATGTCCATCAAGAAATGAGTGGATAAAAAAATATGGTACATATAACACATACACCCATTGAACCTTATAAAACCTTATAAGGCTGAACCCATTCAGCCTTATAAAAGAAGGAAAGTTTGAAGCATGCTAAGGCATGGATGCCTGTTAAGTTGAATAAACAACCACTAAGGGAGATCCATAGGAGTCCACTTTCGTGAAATACCTAGACTACTCAAACTCATAAGACTGAAAGTAAAAAGGACTTAAAGGAATAGGGAAATATCTGAGGTTCAGTGAGCACAGTTTCCGTTCAGCAAGATGAAAAGTTTTGGAGCTGTATGCTGGTAAGAACCCATGACACTAAATGTGGTCAGACTTACACATGGGACATTGCTTGGCTTGTTTTCTGTTGTCTTAGTTAGGGCTTTATTGTTCTGAAGAGACGCCATGACCATGACAACACTTATAAAGGAAAATATTTCACTGGTGCTGGCTTACTTTTGAGAGGTTTAGTCTGTTATCATCAGGGCAGGAAGTATGGCAGTGTGCAGGCCGACAGGCTGCTGGAGAAGGAGCTGAGGCTTCTATATCATGATGTGCAAGCAGCAGCAGGAGACTGTGTGCCACACGGGGTATAGCTTGAGCATAGAAGATCTCAAAGCTCGCCTCTACAGTGACACACTTCCTCTAACAAGACCTCCTAATAGTCCCACTGCCTGTGGACCAAACATTCAAACACAAGAGTTCATGGGGATCATACCTATTCAAACCACCACATAAACTATGTATATTTTAGTGTATATTTTAGGATTTTTTTTTTAAAAGTTGGAACATTAAATGGATTAAATGGAATGCACACACACACACACACACACACACACACACACACACACATTTAAAGCATATGGTAAGTATTACCTTACTCAGACTGTAGTAAGTATTCAGGTAACTACTAAGCTGGAGGTATGTTGACAAATTGCAATATTTTTGAGTGTTGAATTTTGAATGTTGAAGCCCTGTGGTCATGGCTTCTGGCCCTGTGCAAACCCTTACCCTTTAAGACCAATTCCTCAGGCAAACCTGGCAGAAGAAATAGAGAAGACTCAGGGAAGAGCTTGAATGTATTGCTCTCCCACAGAAGAAAACACCTTGGACGGTGACTGATCATGGTGGTACCTCCTTGGCTTGTGGCTGAGCATCTGCGTTCACTGTTTTTGCCAACATTTCTAATGGTACAGGTGAGAAAAAGAGCCATCCTTCTGACTGTGAAGGGTCTTCCCTTCCCAACCTAGTCACCTCCTTCAGCTTTCTTGGTCAACCCAGGGAATAACAGTCGACTGTACTGTTGGCCCCTCTCCTGCCATCATCCTTCTACAAATCCCAGAAAGAACTTGAGAGGAGCTTGCCTATAATGGGGTGAGGATGTTTCTGATTCAGGCTGAAACTCCCTCCTTTTCTACATAGCAAAGAAGATTTACGGTTATACCCAATGGTAAGCAAAGTGCTTCAGGAAGGGCAGCATCAAAATGCTAGCCTTTGTGGTTCTTCCACAAGTGTTCTGTCTTGATCTTATAAGAAACAAACAAACAAACAACAAACAAACAAACAACCAGTTGGTAAAGGCACAGAGGTGTTGGCATTCTGATCAAACTTTATTGATAGGGACAAGAATTTGAATTTCATAGAATTGTTATATATCTCAAAATATTAAAGTTAAATTTTCTTCATCAGTTAAAAGTACAATGCCATTCTTACCTTGCAGACTATAAAACAACAACAACAACAACAACAACAACAACAACAACAACAGTGCAGTGGACCACGTCACTTTGATTTGTTGATCTCTGGTCTCACAGCTTTAAAAAGAAAAGAAAAGAAGAGAAAAGAAAATAAAAGAAAGAGAAAAAGAAAAAGGTACCTCCCTCATTTCTAAGAAGGAAGGAAATACATACATGGAAGGTTTGTTTGAAGAATTTTAGCTCAGCATTGGAATCAAGTCTATAGCTTATGTGAGCATGAAGACCAGGCTTAAAAATTCCGAGTTACTCATAAGCTGTGTGACCTTGAACTCCTGTATCTTTTCCTCTACAGATATGTTGACTCCAGTGCAAGGTTCCCAACAGTCATTGTGTGGATTCAACGAGTTCTGTGAGTTAAGACTGCTGGGCGTGATGGCTACTGTTTGGAATTTCTCCTGTTAGTTGTCAGGTCTTTCACACCATTAGTTCTGACAAATTTGATAAAGAGGTTGCAGCTACTATAGACATTTTGTTTGTCAGGGATCAGATAATACTTCAAAGAACTTTGAAGTGAAATGGATTGAGAGGGTCTGAAGCAAGAATGCTGGTCTGACTTCTCCCTTTCCCTGTGCATATAAGAATTCAATCTGAAGAATGCTTCTGATAGAACCTTCCTCAGGCTGCCTGGGGATGAGCACTGTGCTCTAAGAACCCCAAAAAAAGAGAAAGAAGGTAAAATGGAGAAGCTGGGAGCAACTGGAGCCTTTCTGAATCCCTTTTCCACTTTCAGGTCATTCCTATTATACATAAACTTCTGTCCAATCCCCCTTTCCTCTTCAATTAACATTGATTTATTTATGTATCTATTTATTTGGTTGTGTGTGTGTGTGTGTGTGTGTGTGTGTGTGTGTGTGTGTGTGTGTGGTTTGACCACATGCACACCACGGCAAACATATGGTGATCAGAAGACAGCTTGCGGGAGTCAGTAAAGTCCAGTCTTTAACCAGCCCAGCTATCCTTTTCTCTACATTTCTACCACCAGAAATCTTAAAGACAAAGCTCTCCTGGTCTACAGTTCCTTCACTTCTGAGGCTTCTGTGTTGTGCAAAGTTCTATTGTGTAGACCTTTTGTCTTTCTCTTTTGTCAGTCTTTGGTTGGAGGAGGGTCCTTGGCCTTTGCAAGAGGGAAAGACAAGTACTCCGTTCTCTTCTTCATGCCCAAGGTGACCAGCAGATGACTCTAACCTGGGAACCATCAGCTATTCTCCAAGCTCTTTCCTCCCCCTCAAACTGTGCTTGCCTCACAGCCTCTTGTGAGGAATGGGAAACTTCCCACAGCTTCTGATAATGTCAATCACACATTTGCTGACAAAACTCCTGTCTGCTCTTCCCCTCCTTTCTCTGCAAGCATTCTTTTTCTTCCTACATCTGTCTCTAGCATGTTGGCATTTTTTCACAGTAGCAGTCAAGGACATCTATTTGTTGTTGCTGTCTCCTACAGTCTTCTGCCTTTTCACTCCCAGCCATATTTCTGCTAGTGAGCCTTCACCTCACACAGTGAAGTCCCTCAGCTGTTTCTCTGATCCTTATAATTTACCCAGGAGGCAGGACCCAGAGATGAAAAATTAGGGCCTACAGGAAGACAAAGGAACCCCTCACCCTGGAGCCTGGTTGAAATATCTTCTGAAAGGTGAAAATTTTGATATAGTTAACAAAATTCACTGCGAAGATACCCTATACTGTAAAGAAACTTTTTAATTGCTATAGAGCTATTTCAAATAAAAAATGGCAATTCTGCTTATAGCCAATGCATACATGAGTCATGAGTTTCTTCTTCTCCTTTCCCAGCTGTAAGCATGAAATTTTCTGAGACTCTCACAAATAAATTTCAAACCATGGTTATAGTCAAAGCTTGTTTTCATTTCATTGAAACTTATGAGCTGTGAGGATCCCGCCCCTTTGACTCTTTGTGTCTTATCAGTTTGTTCTCCAGTCCAAGGCTCTGCAAAAACCACCCCATGATCTCGCTTACTGAAGAAAAGAAAACAAGACGATCCTTAGAAACCCTTTGAACAATGGAAACTGCAGAAACTACCCAACTCTCCATACAGCTTTGTTAAGATGCTCAATGGTTATTCTCTTCTACATTGAATACTCTCTCTTACTTAAGCAATCTCCCCTCTATTAACACCTGTGCTTAGATCTGCTAAAACTTCCCCTTGGGGCTGGCAAGATACCACAGGGGATTGCTGGACCAGTAAAGTGATTGCCACTTGTAAAAATGTTAAATATTAGTCTTTTCTATCAAACAGTGTAAAACTTAAAAAAAAAATTTTGCAGGTGCAATGAACTTTATCAATGGTATTCAAGAGAGTGGGGTTCCTTAAGCTTTTCCCCTTCTTCTGGGGAAGTCTGTAATGGAAACTATGAAGAGAAATGTCCAGTGTCAGGAGGCTGATTTTGAACAGGGACTCCTCAACAACTAAGGGTCTCTCTCTTGCTCTCCTTGTCTGCTGGAGTCTGTGGTCCAGGGTTTCTTACTTCTTGGGGGCCCTGTAGGGCATGAGGTCTGCCACCCTGCTGCTGTAGCCATATTCATTGTCATACCAGGAAATGAGCTTTACAAAGTTGTCATTGAGAGCAATGTCAGCCCCAGGATCAAAGGTGGGAGAGTGGGCAACATTGTTAAAGTCTCAGAAGACAGCCTGGTCCTCAGCATAGCCCAAGCTGCCCTTTAGTGGGGCCTTGGATGCCTGCTTCACCACTCTCTTGATGTCAGAATACTTGGCACCTTTCTCCAGGCAGCATGTCAGATCCACAAAATACACATTGGGGGATAGGAACACAGAATACTGTGCCAGTGAGCTTCCCCTTCAGCACTGGGATGACCTTGCCCACAGCCTTGGCAGCACAAGTGGATGCAGGAATGATGTTCTGGACTGGCCGTCATGCCACAGCTTTCCAGAAGGGCTGGCTATCCACAATCTTCTGGGTGTGAGTGATGTCATGCGGCGTGGTCATGAGCCCTTCCATGATGCCAAAGTTGTCATGGATGACCTTGGCCAGGGGTCTAAGCAGTTGGTGCAAGGAGCATTGCTGTCAATACAGAGTTGTCATACTTCTCATAGTTCATACCCATCACAAACAGGGGGCATCAGAAGAAAGGGCGGAGATGATGTCTCTTTGGCCCTACCCCTCAAGTGGGCCCTGGCCTTCTCCATGGTGGTAAAGACAACTATAGACTCCACAACATAGTCGATACCAGCATCATCCTACTTGATGTTAGTGTGATCTGACTCCTGGAAGATGGAGACGGCCTTCCAGGTGATGACAAGTTTCACATTCTCAGTCATGACTGTGCCATGAAACTTGCCATGGGAAAAGTCGTACTGGAACATGTAGACCAGGTAGTTGAGGTCAGTAAAGGGGTCGTTGATGGCAACAGCATCCACTTTGCCAGACATGAAGGAAGTCTTGGGAAACCAGACACCTAATACAGTCAAATCTGTTTCCTCCAACCTTCACCATCGTGTCTCAGGGACAAGTCTGACACTATAGAACAAGATGCAGCTGTCTCTGGAATGAGGAGGAGCAAAAAGTCAAAACTTGTATTTATTACAAGGAATTCTAATCTTTTTATTCAACCAACTTTGTAAGAGTTTTATGCAAATGTATACTGTCCTTTGTTTACATCAAGGCCCGGCTACACTGTTGAAACATAAGTGACAGAAGTGGCCTAGCCCACTCCTTCCATCTTTCCTTCAATTCTTTTGTGCCAGTTCTTTTAGAACTAGCCAATCTTGAAAGATTGTAAGGTCAGACAGATGCCAGCCACAGAGGAGAGACACAGCCACCAACTAGGTTACAATGCACCACCCTGTGTGTCAGCTCTTTCCAGTGCTCCTTCGTGTCAAGACTGAAAGTTCTGCCTCGCTAACACCCTTTCAGTTGTTTGGGTGTTCCTTTGTGGAACATTGAGATTATTTCTAGCACACACAAGCATGAGTGCCAAGTTTGAGTCCTAGCACATACAAACACACACACACACACACACACACACACACACACACACACACACACACACACACAGAAAAGAAAGGTTCCCTGGTAAGCACTGAGTTCACCTCCCAACAAAAATTCTGTCTCAACAAAGTAGGTCATTTTGAGGAACAACTCTTAAAGTTGACCTCTGGCCTTCACCTCCCTAACCACACACACATCCATGCCCCACCACCCCCGTCTCACATTCTCTCAATAAACTCCAACTTTGCTTCATACTCATTTGTCTTGAAACTCTTTTCTATGGGGAAGCCAGGAACTCCACCTTCACTGGAGAAAGCAATCTCTAAAATAACTCCACTGGCTGCAATAGGCTGCAGCAGGCCACCGTGTTGGACTGTATCTCTTGCTGCACTGGCTCTGATACTCACAGTCGCACTTTAACATGTCTTGCACTATTGGATCTTTAGAAGACAGCATGATGGATGGATTTCTACATCAGGCTGGCCCAACTGCACATTCTGGAGCTGTCAGTCATTGCCAGCGGGATGCTGGAAGAATGATGCAATTATCTTGACTAACACATCAGGAAAATGGGGAGCCCAGGAGCTACCACCTAATCACTGGGAGGAAGGGGGTTTGTCTTGTTCATTTGTTGGGTTTTTGTTTTGTTTTCAAAGCATTGACTCCTCGCTTTTAGCCCACATGGAATGAAAAGAAGTAGGCGGTAAGCCTTGTCAATCTTCCTTACTTTGGCTGAAGGCACAGATGTAAGTCATTGTCCTTAACTTTTCCCGTTGAGCCACCTTGGATTCTTAGACAGTAGAACTTTGCAGGATAGAGCATGCTCCCCATACCAGACAATTGCAATTACCCATGAAGGCAAGGCAGCCTCTTGGCAGAAGTGATCATCTCCCTGAACATCTCACTGACCCTTCAATAAATGAGAACTTCTGTGGTCACCTAGAGGATCTGCACCAAGAGAATGATCAATAAAACCTAGACCAGAACCTCATAGTCATACATACCTGTCCCCATCCCAAATTTTCCTCTGTTTAAGGCCAAACCTCATGCCAATGCCCTGAAAATGGAATTGTGGTCACTGGACTCTTTCATCTGCTACACTGCTCAGTGCAGTCATGCCTAATAAACTCCTTCCTTTTGCTTGACATACCACGATTGCTCTTCCTTCATTGATATAGTAGGGACAAAGGGTTAACTCTGTTCTGGAATCCAGAACCCAAGTGTTGTTCTGTAAACTGATACAATACTGATTGTAGTATGGTGCTACAAACAACACGAAATGACAGGTGTCAAGTAAATAAGAGCCTTCCTCAGTCACTTGTCCACTCATCTGTTCCACAGAGACCCACTGAGCACCTCCCTGGTCCATGAAGTGCATGCCAAGCAGCGGTCTACTGAGAGAGCCCTATGGCACCTCCCCTTCCGGTTCTGCTTACCCTTCCTCATTGGCTTTTGTCATTCTTCCAGGTTTCCAGGTCCAGTCCACAGACCGACTTCTCTGTCCCCGTACATTCCAAGCACCTAGTCTTGCTTGAACTTTAATTTTCCCCATCCTGGGATGAAGCCCGAGTCCTCTCTACCTTAATTACTTTCTTGTTGCTGTGATAAAAATACCCTTACAAACGCAACTTAATGGGGTCGGGGGAGGAAGAAGTGGCTCAAAGATGCAAATCCACCTGGCAAGGAAGTTAAACTGTAAGGAGCTTGAAGTGGAAAAGCAGCAGGCAAGGGATAGCAGTGCCCAGCTCCTTTCTTCTTTTTTTTTTTTACGGATTCCAGGACCCAAGCCCATGGAGTGGTGTCACCTCCTCTGGACTGAGTCTTTCCACTTTGATTAACTAGATCAAGATAACCCCTCGCTGACATACCTAGAGGCTGAGCTAATCTAAATAATCCCTCATGGTTGTACCTGGAGGCTTGTCTCCTAGGTGATCACAGACTCTGTCAAGATGACAGTCAACAGTAACCACAGCAACCTCAAAGTGGATCCTACTTTCAAGCCATTCCTCAGGTTTTGATCAGAAATGAGCATCCTGGAAGGTTTGTGAGCAGGGAAGGAAGCAATCAAAGCAGTGCTTCTGGAAGTTTAATATGCATTCTCGGGAGTCCAGTCACAGTGGGAAGTGGCCCCAGGCAAGGAACAAGTGAAGAATTTTGAAAGTTTAACTATAAATTGATGAAGACTTAAAATGAGGTGATGGCATTAGTCATCAGAAGAAAAAGAGGCGGTGAGAGGCATTTTGAAGGAGGCTGCGTAGGTGTGAAGTAGCTTTGGGATTTGAGGGTGCGACACCATTCATTGTCTCTATAACCCAGACACCAAGGATAATGCCATTTTATGACTGAGCTACACAGATGTACTTTTTAAAAATTATTATTATTATGAATACATAAATGCAACCAGCTGAGTCCAGTTACTTGTAGATTTTTAGGACTAACCACTTGGTATTGGATAGCCATTTAGAGGCGTATCCCTCGGAAAGATTGGTTCTCCCTCTTTGAGCAGTTATTAATTGCCTATAGATCTTCATCTAAGTGTGGGGCCCTATGAAACTCCCCATCTATGCTGACATGTCATATGGTGCTGTCATTATTTGGGTTATGGTTAAGCAACCATCCTGTTGAGAGTTCATGGGTGAGAGGTCCCTGACTGTTACGGAAAAGTACACTGGACAAAATGCATAGAGCCAATGACCATAGGGTATCCATCCCCAATTCATACATCTACCACACAACCCCTACACCCAAGATCCAGAGAATATCTCACAAGAGAGGATGCAAAACACATAAGAGCCAGTGGATGACAAATTTCAAAATTTGCTTCCATGGAAAATAGAAAGAAAAAAAAAGTTCACTGACCGTGCTGTGTTGGTAATAGGTCCATTCTTTCTATGAGTAGATAGATGTCGATTCAGAAGGTGGCAAGCTCTTTATCTTTGCTGTCTTTCCCACACTAATGCCTATTTACTACGGATGGAACTGAGTGGGATATAAACGCTTAGAATGTTAGAGAGGATCTGCCATTACGTTCAGTTCTAATGCTATACTCCAGCTCGTGGCAATTGTTGAGAGCTAGATGGAATGGCACAGCCATAGAAGGGATAGCTATAGGATTTACATCTTTAGATGTCTTAAAATAGAGTGAAAATACTACCAATGGTTAAATGCTTAATTGAATTAATTAGGAGGGCAGCATTTTGTTGATAATAAATTGAAGTTGTAAAGCAAGGTTGTTCTAGGAGTGCAAAGAAGATAAATGGAACACTATAGACTCTCTTAATTAGAAAACAAACAGGTAGGACGTGGAAACGAGGGCATTCATTGCTTCATTTCCCACAAGGCAAGGTCAGCTTGACATGCATTTAGGTTGTGTAGTTGGGCCAGGAAAAGGGTTTTCTCTCATTTTTTTGAAGCACAGCTTTATGCAGTGTGGCTCAGGTGTGAAGTCTCTGGGGACAGCAGCAGCAGGTAAAGCAAATTGGCTTGTGGTAGGGGGATGCAGGGAGGGAACTTCCGAGCAGCAGATGGTGAGTCCAAGCTAATCCTTGCAGCCATTTCTGAAATCTGAATATAGTTCTTCACAACTTTAAAGCCTATGGTATCTGGGAGCAGCATCTCAGAACGGGTTCTACCTTCTCTCCTTCGTGTAGGAAACAAAGCCAACAAAAACCCAGGGTGCTATGCAGGGCCAAGAAGGCCAAGACTAAGCCATTGGAATGACACCGGCTAGAAGTTGTAAAGATCAAAAAGGGAAAAAAATGACAGAATAGACAGGATTTTAAGAAAATGGAAACTGCCCATTGAGCTAGGAACCAGGACAACACCTAAGACAAGAACTATGCAAATGCATGGAGCAGATAATGAAGTAGTAGAGAATTTTATTTCATGCTTGGTAGCTTGTCAGTCTTAGACTGACAACTTTCTCAGTATCTGGAAAGACCTGAGTTTCCAGAAAACCTCTCCACAGATAGGTTTTCATTAAATTCTGAACCCTGTGTGTGACCTCAGAATGTCACTTCACCTGTAGGGCCTAGGACTCCTTATCTATTTTTGAAATGATAGAAGAACGTCTTCTTCTAGAGTGGTCATAAGAATGAAGTGAGAAGATGTGTGCCCAGCACAGCCTTGTGGAAAAAGGACATGCCAGTGAACATAGTCTGTTTCTTCTTCTCTCAGGTGGGGCCTACCCAATCCCAGAAAAGTCAAATTGTTTCACAAAATACATTTAGTCCAAGAGGACAGAGCTTTGCCAAGAACTGTTAGAAACTTGAAACTGGTAATAAAACCTCACAGTTTCACAGATGCTGACTGACCCAAGGCCGCTGGGTCTGAGATGATGGCTGAACTACTCAACTAGTAAGATGAACATGAATACTTTTACTGTTTCTCTGCACCAGTTCCTGCAGGACAAAGAGAATCAGCGATGCCTGTATGCTCTGTGAGGTGTATGACCAGAGAGAGGCCCTGGGTTTAGCGAGTATAAGGTTTGTATGAGAAACAGAAAGCATACCTGGCCCACCCTTTAGACTAGCCTATTTTCCCAAGTCTATTCATTATGGAAAATCCTTGACATGGAAGCCTAGAACAAAAGCATGCAGTGCCTCTGCTCACCAGACATACAAATGTGAGCCCCATGGAAAGTTGGCTTCCAAAGGACAGAGTACATACACTCCATTTCTTTCTACCTTCTTCCCATGCTCATCACTACAGAGGGTTTGTTACATCTTTACCTCCATAAAGATGGTGCTGCACACGCCCCACATCCCCGTATCTACCTCTTTTCATCTTTTTTCATGGTGTTGGTACTCTAGCCCCTCATCAGGAACTTGCCATCCTCACTTTTTTTAGGTGTAGAAGCTACTGTTCTGACTGTGGAACAGGGCTTGCCTATGGGGAATCTCGTGTAAGATAAACCTCCATGAACACTGTTAGACACTATGATATGAAGCGAAGGCTACAGCGTCTTTATTGTTTCCACAGCTGGAAAAAAATTTAGTCCCAGCTTGGAAACTTGAGGCAAACTGGTGACACTGAAATGAATTAGGAAATTGTAGCATTTCAGACGTGAATCTTCAGGTGTGTGGGCCCAGGACCAGCTGGATGTCTGTAGTTAACAATAGGTCACCTATATAGAACTACTTTATCTTCTTATTTCTGACATTTCCATTATCATCTCTCCTCTAGTAAAGACACGGTGGTGGCACATGCTGTTAATCCCAGCACTTGGGAGGCAGAGGAAGCCGGACCTCTGTGAGTTCAAGGCCAGCCTGGTGTACAAAGCAAGTACCAAGACAGCCATGGCTACACACAGAGAAACTATGTCTCAAAAAGTAGAAAAGAAAAGAAAGAAAGGAAGGAAGAGAGAAAAGAAAAGAATGAAATGAAGAAGGAGAAAAGCAAAGGAAAAAGAAAGAAGAATGTTCTTCCAGTATACATGTAGCACATTGGAAGACCTACCGGTATAATTTACAAATGCTTCCAGAGGTGGCCCATTCATTCAGTATCATTTCGTTCTAGACAGTGCAATCACCACTGGAATTCAGAGGTAATTATCTATAGTCTTGTCCATTCAGAATAATTTAGTGGGATTCAGAAAGTAAGCAATGAGGATGTAAAGTTAGAAGCTTTGTGATAAGGGAGTGTCAAACCGATCCAGCCTGGGGGAGAAGAGGGACATTTAATCCTAGTTTGGAAGATTAGTTTTCTTACAGAAATTGAATTTAAGCTGAAACTTTATAAACTAATTGTTTTTAAATCTGTATTTTAGAGGTGAAGAAAGTAAGACTTAAAGAGACTAAATGTCTAACCTTATACCAGATGATCTGTGAGTGACAAAATGAAGTCTGAAATTTACTTTTTGTTTAAATTTCCCTATAGATGCACTTATTGTGTTGTCTGTAGGCATACAGTGTTTTAGAACACATCATCTATAGAAAATAAATCTTAGAGTGTGGGAGTAGGGTGATTTCAGGGTTTAGTATGAACATAGCTGCATGGACTTGAGGCAGAGATAGAAATACAAAGCATAAAACTGCTTTAGAAAGGAAAGAGGTATAAGGCTGGGATAGAAGGTGAATTTGGAGAAACACTAAATAAGCCTTGAAAACAGAGCAAATAGTGGTATAATTTCTTAGGAGATGTGGTGATTTAAATAAGAATGGCCCCCATAGGCTCCTTTATTTGAAAGCTTCATTGCTAGGGAGTAGAACTATTAGAAAGGATTAGAAGGATTATGACTTGAGGCCCTGTTGTCACAGGTCAGATGTCACCCATTTGGGGTGGGTTTTAATCTTTCAAAAGCCCATGCCAAACCCAGTTCTCTCTGCCTCCTACTGCTAGGATCAGATTGTAGCTCTCATTTTCTTCTCCAGCCTCAGGCCTGCCATGCCTACTGCCATGTTCCCCACCATGATGATAATGGACCAAGCCTTTGAAACTGGAAGGAAATCCACGATTAAATACTTCCTTTTATAAGAAATGCCTTGGTCATGGTGTCTTTATACAGCAATCCAACTTTGACTAAGGCAGGAAGTAACAAAGATGAAAATGAACAGAGGAGAAGGAAAGAAAGGATGAAAAAGGGAAGGAAGACCAGATGGGGAAGGAGCAAGTTGGCTGTACATTGATGTGACAAAATTTTGATATAATGATTATAAAGAAATAAGGTTATTTTGGTTCACGGTTTCAGAGCTTTCTGTCCATGGTTAATTGGCTCTGTCATTTTCAAACTTTTGGCAAAAAGAACATCATGGTGAGAAGTGTAAGGTGTGTCAGTGCTGCTCACTGCTTGGTAGCTGAGCATTGAAAGAGTGAAGAAGATGAGAAATCAGATCTTCACAGCCCCTCCAAGATGCAATCTCAATGTCTTAACTTCTTCCCAGTGTAAGCCTCACCTCTTGAAATGTTATTACTTCCTAAGCTCCCTCAGATGAATGATCAAGCCTTTAGCATAAGGGTCTTGGAGTATATGATCCAAAGCCATAACGACGAGAAAGGATACAGAGTAGAAAGAAAGAATAACCATTTAAGAGTTCATGGGAAAGAACTCTATGTACTAGCAAAACTTAACTTGCTGTTTTACAGTTACACCTAACCCAGTGCTCCATCTGAAACAATGATGGTCCTTCTGAAAGCGAGGAGACAACACTTCCTCTAGACCCCAGTAAAAAAGAAAAGACTTCAGAGCATTAATTCCCCAAAGCCCCTGCTTTTTGAGTTCTTCACAGGATCCAGACTAGTAGGTCACTCAGTCCTTGTCAAACTACTGCTCTTACTTTGTCTAAGATATCTGCTATATGTAGGGAGAAATGAAGGAGCAGACAATGAGAAGTGACTTCCCCTCTCTACTCTGGAGTCTCCTTCAACTGACCTTGACATCTGGGATAAGTTTAGTGTGCTAGAGTTGAGTCAGAGGCAATGCTCAAATACTCACCCACAAAAGTAGGAACTGTTTTGAATTGGGCCAGGATTTATATCCTATGCTGTGGTTCAAAACTTCCCTCCTACCCCTAAAGCAAAGCCAAATGCCTTTGAGTTTCAAATATCACCATTTAGCTGTTGGTTGTACTGGACTCTCTTCTTCTGACTGAACTCTCAGCCAACCCAGGCAACATTTGGGTCCAATTTTATGGAAAAATTGGGTGAGCTCTTTGCCAAATTCCTATGAATCTGTGTTAAACTTGGGGATTTAGGCTAAGATTCAGGGTGTGGCCAAGTCTCCAGAGGAATTCTGTGGTTGCATAGTCCACAAAATGACAAGCAAAGGCCATAGGCTGAGTTACCTCCAAGGAAGTAGTTTAATCGATGGCACTCTAGATTGAGAGCTTTTAACCACAGAATTTGTGTTCTCGCAGAGTTTTGTGGTCATTTAGGAGAGCTCAACTTCTGCTCATTTTTCTTTCCCATTGTTCCATCATTTACTTCATTATCCATGTGAACAAAAGCAGAGACGTGCAGAGGAAAGATAAATCAGTCATCCAAGGTCAAGAAGTAAGTCAGTTGCTAGACTCTGCTATCAGCCTGAGTTAGTTGCTTCTTCTATGTAGAGTGTTGCAGAATCTGGACCTTGGATGCCTTCAAAGCCTCATGTTTTTATTTTGTGCTAAGTTAGTCTTTTACAGTAGATCCCTTCTCTGGAAAGTTTCCTGTGAGATGGTCTTTACATGCAGGGGGTTAATTAAGAATGTTCTTAGGAGTGACACAGAAATAATAAGGGAAACAGGTCAGGGCATAAGGAGAATTCATAAGAGAGGAATAAAATGATGCCCTGAGCAGCTTTGGCAATGTGGTCATGGGTTTGTACAGTCTTTTGTGGGAACTATATCTTGGAGATAGAAATGCCCACAGGAAAGAATGTTTCTTCTATTAGAGAGAGATTTCCAGGGAAGGCATTTAGAGAGCTTGGAAGCTGATATTCCTGGGAACTAGAGAACCTCAGTCCAGAAAGAGGCCATGTGCCACAGATCTGCCTCAGGAAGAAGAGTGTGAGTCTATGCTGAGGACTTGCAGTACTGCTGCTAGATTCAAAGGTGGAGATTACAGTGATATGATGCTGTTCATAGGACCAGAATAGAACCCGGGGATACTAAGGCTCAAGACACTAAAAACAGATGAGCTCGGGAGATAGGAAACAAAAATAAATACAATACATACATTGTAATATTTTTGTCTGGTTAAAATTGGGTTTAAGATGGTCATAGATGTTCATGGGTTAGGAGGAGAAGTAGTTGAAATAAGACAAAAGTGGTGTGCATGTGAAAAGGAATGCAATATGGCTCAGAACTAATTAAAGTCTATAAGCTTTGATCTGTGTCTAGTATTTAATACAGACACTCTAGTACCCCGAGCTTCTTTTCAAATATTAATGTGAATCTTTCCCAAATCTTGGCTTTGGTGACAACATGTCCCTGAGCCAGGCTGACTGGCTTCAGGTCACCAAATCAGCACACATGAATTATGGGATTCATTTACAGTGTACTCATTTGGATCTACTGTTTCTATGTATCTGGTGTCCTCATTTGCTTTCTGTATTCAAATCATTCATTGTTCTGAGACACTTAGCAATGTGACTACTTCTACTTCCTAAACTATGTAGTAACATAGAGTTCTTCTCTCCCCCCACTTCATCAATGGGCAGGAAACCTAGGAGTTTGCACATTCTGAACCAGCCAGCACTCTATCACTAAATGATAAGCACAGATGAGTTTTTAATGACTTTCCCTTTCCCTTCCCCTTTCTTACTTCTTGTCTTAGTTGGGGTTACTATTCCTACACAAAACATCATGATCAAGAAGCTTACACTTCCACATTGCCGTTCATCACCAAAGGAAGTCAGGGCAGGAACTAACACAGGGTAGGAACTTGGAAGCAGGAGCTGATGCAGAAGCCATGGAGGAATGCTGCTTACTGGCTTGCTTCCCCTGGCTTGCTCAACTTATTTTCTTATAAAACCCAAGACTACCATCCCAGGGATGGCTCCACCCACAATGGGCTGGGCCCTGACCCCCTTGAGCACTAATTGAGAAAATGCCTGACAGTTGGATCTCATGGAGGCATTTCCCCAAGGGAGACTCCTTTCCCTGTGATGACTCCAGCTTTGTCAAGTTGACACACAAAACCAGCCAGTACACTTCTCATTATATTTTTCTACAACATGGCATCTTCTGTGTCAAAATTGGCTATTTAGGCACCTTTGAGCTGCAATCGTTTTAATTATCACTTATATTTATTCTTCTTGAGCAAGTTTATCTTAGGAGGACTTCTTGGTTCTCTGAACACATCTGAAGTTCTTTTCCCTGTACCTGCTGCCGTCTTCCCACCATCTAGAATGCTGTTTGTGAGAGTTTCATTTTAATTGTTAACTTGATGCAACCTGGTACCACCCGAGAAGGGAATTATGGGCACATGGCTTTTTTGGATAGAGTTAGCCTAGGGGAGTATCCGTGAAGGGCTGTCTTAGTTGTAGTAATTGGTGGGAAGGGAAAGACCACTCACTGTAGATGACACTATTCCTGAATTGTGCAAAATAGAGACTGAAAACTGGGCATTAGGATGTTTACATTAAGCCGTTTTCTGTTCCTGATTATAGATGTGGTATGATCAATTGTGACAGGCTATAATCTGGAATTATGAGCCAGATAAACCCTTTCTCTCCTAAGTTGCCTTTGTCAGGGTATTTGTACTCAAGTGGCTTAGAGTTTAAATTAAATCTGTTCTTGGACATCTTTAAGCATATTCGCAATGCCTTCTGATTCCTGTTGCAGCCTACCCTCCATCATTTTTCTCCCATTCCTGTTAACACTGTCTGTTATACAAATCCCTTTTCCATATTCATTTTCTTATTTTGTTTCATTATGTTTTCTGTATGAACATGTTTGGAACTCATCATTATAGCCTGGTGGACTTCTCAGTGGTCATTCAATCAATGGCAGTGATCCCTCAATTCTTAGATTCTACTATGGGCCACGAGTTTGGGTGAGACATATGGAGTGGGTATTATATCCTCGCTACCCCCTGATAACTGTTGACAGGGTCATTCTTTTGTAGGCTTGGCTCAGTGTCATCAAGCACAGTTGCATTAAGTTTATGACTGGGATGGCTAAAACCTGGGCAGAAGATGGCATTCCTAATAGTCCTGTTTTCTACCTTCTAGTTCTTATGGTCTTTTCATACACTTTTCTACAATTTTCTATCATTGCCTTTTATCATCAGAGCAACTGGAAACCAAGATACCATCCCATTCAACCCATACAAGAGGCCATGATAAGATGATCGCCAGTTGTTATGGCTTGTTATAGCCTATCTCAAAAGCATTGTGTACTTGGTAACTGTAGGGACATTGAACATATGACATTCTAACTGCCCTCTACCTGCAGCTGTTCATTTATTCATCCCCTCTGAAGTCTTCTCTGGGTTTTTCTCCATCTTGAACTCTCGACTCTTCCTGCCCTTTCTTGTATCTACCTTCTCTTTTCTTCTGTCCATTCTTTCCCCCCTTCTCTCCTGTTTTTATCCCCTTTCCACTTCTGTTCTTATCTTCTGTCTTCCTCTTACTTCTCTTCCCTTTGTCAACCTATCCTATCCTATTCTATCCTAGCCTCAACTGAAATTCCCCAGATGAAAGAGATTATATGTAAACATTATTAAGTTTTGGGTTATAATACAATATCAATAACATCTATCATCTAGCTTGCAAGATCATCAATCTATTTATCTGAGCAACCTATTTAGAAATGATAAAATTGTTTGATTGATTTACCTTCCTAAAACCACTGAGAAAAACCAGATAAATATTAAAATGATGATTAAAATTCTAATAAAAGTTACATTCTAATCAAAACAGTGGAGCTTCTTAACTTTTGACTCATAATTTAGTTACCTGAACTTGATAAATAGTTCTAAATTCAAAGTTAACTTCTCCGGTGACCAGTTTTGGGAAATTCAATTAGTTTTCTCGTGCATAAAACAGGAATGACTATTAACAGATAAGACAATGCTACAAGCTGGTCAGTGATAAAGCTACACACTTCCAAATGCAGAAGGCTGAAGGATGGAACTAGACTGTGCTGACCACGTCCTGACCCCAAGGTCTTGACTCCAGAGAGAGCTAGCATCAGTGGAGGGTGAGGAGTCAAGACATTTGAGATCATTTTTTTTCTACCAGTTACCTAGTTCTAAAGAAGATAACCCAGGGTTTTAAGTAACACGGGCTACAAAAATTCCCCTCGCTGATTTGCAAGGCTGGTTTACATTCCAGTCACCACCTAATTATTCATAACAGCACTTTCCATATCTCCAGTGTCAGTGGAATGCTGTCCCTCAGGTTTCAGGCTGCCTTCTCCCTGCCACCCAGCATGCGGATACCCCAATCCCCCTCAGCTATTTGCTGCGGGCTTAGGGAATGCAAACTCGGTTTGACTTTTTCCTGAGCACATCTCTGGGAAGGGATGGCTGAACCCCTGAAAACCATACAAAGCATTCCACAGTAAATATAAGAAACATTTGGATTGTTTTCCTGTTTTGCATTATCTGCACCACTACCCACTTCCTCTTTAGCAGATAATCAAGAACTAGCTGAATTATGCTCAACGAGACTTTGAAATCACCGAGAACCCTGGAGGACACTGAAACATTTTAGGGATAAAACTCATAACCCCTATATTTGCACCTGATAACAGACTGCCTTGGGGAAGGGTTGTAGAGTAGGTGGGGGCACCCTAACAGCTCCAGTTCAGGGCAAGGTTTTTAAAAGGGATCATAACGTCAGCTGTTTTGAATCAAAATCAGGCAGAGTCTCCATGACCAGAGGGAACAGAAAGTATGTCTTGCATTGCAAAGATGCTAATTGTTTCAGATCAACGTATACAAACTTTAAAAGAAGAAAGAGAAAACAGGAAAGAGAGAGATTTTCCTTTTCAGCTTAGAAATTCCTCAGCTGCATTTGTAGCCCTCCCACTCTTTGTTCCTTAAGACTCTAGACACCTCAGTGTCCTGATTAAGCATACAGTAGAATTGAACTAAATGGAATTGTCCTGTTGCCTAATAATCTTCTAAAAAAAACTCCCAAGACCTAGGAAAGTTGAATAATTTTTATTTCAATTACCTTAACTGAAATAAACTTAAAACCCTCCAAGATCGTAAGCGTGCATAAATGCTTACATAAGACATATGTATTGTTTGCCATAGTCCTCTTCCTCCTACTCATGTGAGCCTCAGATGGCTTACTACTCCATTTCCAATTTCTGTGAAATCAACTCTCTGTTTTTTAAAAAAAATATATTTATTTTTATGTGTATGAGTGCCTTGGCTGCATGCATGTATGTGCTTGATGCCTGTAGAGACAAGAAAAGGGCATTGGATCCCTGGAACTAGATTTAGTGAAAGAGTGGGCCACCATATTGTAACTGGGAACCGACCCTGTGTCCTCTGTAAGAGAAGTCACCGCTCTTACCTGCTAAGCCGTCTCTCCAGTCCCGCCCCGAGATCAACTTTCTTATAGTCCATATATGAATAAGATTATGTGAAACTTTTTTTCTTTGCCTGGCCTATTTCACTTAATATAATACACGTTGTTTCTGATGAAAGGGTTTCATTCTTTTTCTGGATGAACCCACTGTGCATTTGCATGCATTTTACTCCTCCTTTAGTTAACAGTTACCTAAGTTGGTCCACTTTGCAGCTGGTGTGAATAGTGCTACACCAAACGGTGGGCCTGGTTGTTTCTTCCACAGAAGGATTTCACTGTCTTTTTATCGATGGCCAGGAGTGTGTTTCCCGGGAGTTCATTCTAGTTGTAGTTTGCATTCATGCCCCAACTTGAATTCCTAAGGACAGCTAGTAAGCTTTCCCTGTTCTCCCATTCTCTGCTGAAGCCTTCGTCTCTGTGATAACACTCACTCTTACTAGAAGAGGAAGAATGCATCTCTCTGTGGTTTTGAGAAGCACCTTCTGGTGATTAATGACATTAAAGCAAATTTTTATAGATTACCTGGCCATCTTGCCTATTTTCTTTTGAGCACTGTTCTCTACGTCTTATCGCCCATTGAAAACCTCAGGTTATTGGACATTTTCGCTCTTGAGTTTTTTGAGTGCCTTGTATAGTCTAGACATTGACCTCTTGTCACATAAATAGCTGATGGGCACTCTTTCCCACTTCAGGCTGTCTCGTCACCCTGGTGACTGTTCCGTTTGCTGCATAGGAGCTTGTTGACTTACTGGAATCCTGTATGTCACTTTTGCTCATTTCCTGTGCTTTAGAGAATTAAAAAAGATTCTTGCCCATTTCAGTGTTCTGTGGTGTTCTATTTTTTTCCTTCTAGGACTTTAATAACTTTAGCTCTAATATTTACATTTAAATCCAAATTGAGTTGATTTCTGTGACTGGTTAGAGAGAGAGGTTGGCTTTCATTCTTTCGCATGTGGATACCCAGTTTCCCCAGCATCGCTTCTGTTCAATCTGAAACTCATGCTGCTAGACATTTGTCAGAGTTGGCTGTCTGTGTGTTCACAGTTTTCCTTTTCTGCCTCATTTCTCTGTTAGCCCTTTTTGAATACCATTTGACAGGCTGTTTCTAGGATTGTAGCTCAATAGCGTGTTTTAATGGCAGGTAGTCTACTGACCCCTGTCTTATTCAGTTTTCTAACTCAGTGTTTGTTTAATAGATTTTGTTGTTGCTGTTGTTGTTATTCCACATAAACTTAGCGTTGTTTTTCCTGTTGTATGAATGTCAATGCTATACTGACAGCTATTACACTGACTTTAATAAGGTTCTCTGGATATTGCTATGGTCACTTTACCAATAGTTGTTCTCCCATAAACATGGGGTGCCTTGTCATCTCTGTGTGTCCTTTTCAATTGCTCTCACTTGTGTTTTGCACGTTTCATTGTAGAGATTTTTTTCCCACCTGTTTTGTTAAATCTACTTCTGGGAACTTTGTTTCCCTGTTTAGACTTCTCAAATCTATATAGCAAAAGAGGAAGCCTGCATCTTGGTTGGATGAAGAGAGAGCACTCAACATAGAAGTGTGAATGGACAAAAAAGGGTCTTGTGACATCACAACTAGAAGAGCCTTGGTAAGGCCTGCTCACTCAGGTTCTTCTTGGACTTCTGTGTCACATTCGTATCTAGCAGCACAGAGCAGGCTACCAACCACCAGAGTCCTTAAGAGAGAAGTCTAGAAGGTGTGGCCGCTGCTGTGGCATCAGTTCTTTCCAGCTTTAAACTGTGTCAAGGTGCCATATTTGGGGGTAGGCTTTCCTTCATCTCATCAAAAGGCCTCAATGAGCAGGGTGAGGGGTGAATGAGGCAGGCATGAGAAGAGTGGGAGAAGTCATGAAGGAGCATTGAATAGCAACGCTAACAGCGAGGACAAAGAGGACAAGAAGGAACCAGGGATGTTCATTCCGCATATCAAGAGCAGAACTTAATGGCCCAGAAACTAAGAATGTTTTCATTCTTCCAGAGGACCCCAGTTCGCTTCTAGCACCCACTTCAGGTGGCTCATAACCACCTTTACAAACCATCTTTGTAACTTTAGCTCCAGAGAATCTGCTGTGGGTACCTGTAGGAACACATATACACATACATGCATTTGAGTATGCGCATGGGTGCACACATGAGTGTGCCCACACACACACAAACACACACACAGAAGGGGGATGGGAGTGGAGAGAGAGGAGAGAGAGAGGGGGGGGGAAGGGAGAGAGAGAGAGAGAGAGAGAGAGAGAGAGAGAGAGAGAGAGAGAGAGAGAGGAGTCCCAGAGCCTGACAAATTCAGAGGCGGATGCTCACAGCCAACCATTGGACTGAGAACAGGGTCCACAATGGAGGAGT
This sequence comes from Rattus norvegicus, assembly GCF_021556685.1. Classification (NCBI taxonomy): domain Eukaryota; kingdom Metazoa; phylum Chordata; class Mammalia; order Rodentia; family Muridae; genus Rattus; species Rattus norvegicus. The sequence continues at coordinate 49,710,804 of NC_141541.1, read as the reverse complement.
TAGAGAAAGGACTGAAGGAGCTGAAGGGGTTTGCAGCCCCATAGGAAGAACAATAATATCAACCAACCCAATCAGACCCTCGAGAGTGCCCAGGGACTAAACCACCAACCAAAGAGTACACAGGGAGTGACATATGTAGCAGAGGAAGGCATTGTCTGGCTTCAAGAGAATCCCTTGATCCTATGAAGGCTCTTTTCCCAGTGTAGGGGAATACCAGGATGTTGAGGTGGGAAGGAGTGGGTGGAGGGGGAGCCTCTCCATTGAAGCAGGGGGAGGGGAAGGGGGATAGGAGAAGGGAGAAAGAGGATATTTGAAATGTAAATACATAAAATATCCAATAAAAAATTACATTCTGAAAACCAAATAGGACATGTGGGCAGTAAGATCTATAACTATCTGGGGAAGGATCTCATAACTAACCAAGGACTTCCAGCTGTGCTTGGAATGTCCCCCTTCCTTCACCTTCATCAAATAGCACTTCACTGCCTCACAGTCATAGACCCAGGCTTGCTTTCTTGGATTTGAACCTTCCATGGCTACCCCTTTGCAAGCTTTTTACCCTGAAAATTTTCTTGTTCTAAAATATTAGTAAGATAAATGCTAACCTTAGAAACATTGCCTCAAAACATCGTTATTGCCATGCATTCCTTTCATCTAGGGACCTCTCAGTTTTATATTTACTATTGTGTGTTGATAAAAATCATCCATTGGATCAACTCTATAAAATATTCTTTATAAGGAATTCCCATCTAAGAAGCAGAAGGGTTTAGGGGGTCCATTGTGAGAATGAAGAAGAAGACAGCAGTTAGGGTAACCAGGGTGGTAGATGGTAAAATTACAAGATGAAGCCACCTCTTAGAGTTTAAATTAGATGTGGCCGAGAGGTAAAGACTAGGCTTGGGAGTAGGAGATCGTTTTGAATTCTGGGTTGTTTCTAACACAGAACAGGGCTTAGGTCAGTGATTATAACAAAATTAAGAACTATTTCTAGCATATAGAAATGATATCCATTATGGATAGACTCCTTTAATTTTGCCTTGGAAAATCTTAAATAGACAATAGCAGAGGGGTGGAGGGAAAAAGCAAATAGCAAATGGTAGCTGACTTAAGAGAAAACTAAACAACAACAGAGCATCCTATAGAGTTTGTGCAAAAGGCTCTTTCTTCCTTTTCCCCTCTCAGCTTGGGAGGCAATATCTGGTACTCACTCAGAGACAACACTTTAAACAAGGTACAAAACCAGCCTTCTATTATATGATGTGTGTTCTTCCTAACAAAAGTGTTCCGGGCTTGCCCTGTCCATAGCACATTTTCTCAGAATCAATCAAGTCCCCTCATTCAGCTGAAGTCCAATGGCATTGTCTGTCCCTTCCTCCAGGAGCTGATCTCTGCCAGGTAGAAAATTAAGTTTCCTTCCCTCTTCTCTTTAGACACAATGCTTCGGCATCACAGAACCCTGGCTCTGTGTGGGAAAGCGACTTCCTGTCTCAATAAACAAGCGCACACAGGCTTTTTCTGGACACATAATGGAGCCTTTTTGATTTTATACAAAAATCATTCCACACTTAACACATCAATGAGGCCACTTAAGCTCTACTGCATTTGAATTAAAGAGGAATTGTGTGATCAAAGGGTGTGAAAAGAACCACACAGGGCGTTCTTCAGATCCTCGACTTTTGTTACACTTGATACGTAACCAGCCCAATAAATATGCTTATCCCGGGAGCTAGGTTCATTATCTCATACCCTTAAGCCAAAGAACTCCCATATTCTTCCTAGTGTCCCTTGGCTTCTTTTGCTGGGTTTTGGTGAGGAAATGAGAAAATCTTGCATGTTTTAAGGGGCTGTGGGTGAGGTTGAGGGATGAAGTCATTGTGTCTTGAGTTTTTGTTACTGTTTTACAAATAGAAATGAACATACATATTTATATATGATATGTATATCTCTACCTCATTGATGATATAGATATAATTATAAATAATATACACTCTTCAGATGTATACATTACTAGAATTACTATCATGCACACACACACACACACATACACACACACACTAACAAAACTTGGGGAATTTCTTTTCCTTAGCAAATATGGCATACAAAGCAAAAGAGACATGAAAATTCTTGAATATTTAGAACTGGCTTGGTGGATAGGACATTCTATAGCCTTTCATGCCATAGACAAGCATATCTTCTGGGAATGATACTATTTCATATTTGCTGTGATTATTTTTTTTTTACTGTAAATGTGTTCTAAACAGATTTGGAAATAATCTAAAGAGAATTCAGGCATCCTCCTAAGCTGCATATCTCAGCTATATCTATATGGAAATGTTGCTTCTGAATCATAACTGATGTACTAGGAAAATATGTGTCTTATACTAGTGCATAAAACGCTCAAAGAACAAACTGTGCCACCAGTAAATTTGAGTTGATGGACTACAGCATCATTTAAATTCATGTAATCCAGTCAATATTAGGTTGGAGTAGATTCCTTTAGATATTGCCTATATGAACATTGGACAAAATATCTGAATTGTCATATATATATATACATATATGTATATATGTATATATATACACATACAAAAATCATTCCACACTTAACACATCAATGAGGCCACATTGATAATGTAGCTGTGGAAAAAACTTTCAAGTGGTACCTAGAAGAGGAGAGTGGACTCCAGTAACCCTCTTTAGCACAGAGAGGATTTCCAGGGCACAGTCAAACGTGTACGATTGCACATGGTCCTAGAAGATGATGGGAGGATTGGAAGCTTACCAGACACAAGAATAAGGGAAGGAAAAAGTCAGTTAAGATGTATGTAATCAGAGGTATGGTTAACATTACAATAACCTGCTAAGTGGTTCTGAATTCTTGGATGCCATCTCTGGTAGGATGTTTCACTGAGTGACGGTTAGCCGCAGCTGAGAGACGTGACACACTGTGCATCTGGAAGCAGTGAGTAGGGCCTTAACAGACAAGAGTGACTTCAGCTCTCTTTTTCCTCACCGAGTTATGTGTGTTCTACCCGTCCTCTGCAGGAGCACTCTGACCTGCTGGGTTTTATAGCTCTTAACAGCTCGGCCAGTTGCATTTGCTTCCCCTAACATTTGATCGTTTGGTATATGTGTGCCAGCCATGTAGAGGATGGCTGAAAAGATTTATTTCCATCCAGATATTTTCATTTCTGTGTAGACAATCCCCAACATTTAAAGAAAATAATCCCTGAGGTGAAAAGCTGTATGCATGCTTCCTAGATAAACAGCTGATGATGGTGTCGCTAATGGCAACCCGGCTCTGTTTAAACACCATTATAAGATCAGATGATCATATGTTTCTGCTACAGTTTGGGTCAGTCCAACCTTACCAATGGAGCCCATGGACTTTTCTCTGTGGCAGGGATAAATAAAACTCAAGGAAGATGCCCCCAAAACAACAACAGATGATGCACTTGTCAATTCTTGTAGGTTAACTCTGTACCTGTATTAATGCAAGGTTCATGCAAGCCCTATTCCTACTCATTTGCCTTTGTCTGTGGAAACACAGTAAGTTAATTAGGCCACTTTGCCCTTGCATAGATCTTGTGCCAACTTTCCTGTCCAATCCCACTTAAACTTTCAGACCACAGGGATGCTCCCTTCCGATTTAGAGTGAAGGAAAGAGCTCCTTGTTTCTTTATTTTTTGTTTGGGGGATTTGTTTGTGCTTGAACTGTGTGCTGGCCCGTGCTAGGAGTTATTATTTAAGTGAGGCCTGAGGTGGGTGCTTTCACTCAGTAGCGCACAAAACTTGACAACACACAGAAGGGAACATTTGACTTAAGAAATGCTTATGACATGCTATTTTGATGTGATAAGCACGGAAAGAGAATAGGAAAGAAGGTGGGGGAAGGGGAAAAGGATGGAGGAACTCATATATTCAACATAGGGACAGGAATTATAAAAAATATAAGAAAACCTGTCCACTGTTCACTTAAAAAATATGATAATATTTCTCAAGCTCTGAGCATGAGGCAGTCTATACACTCATTCTAATGAAAGCATTTAAATAGACAGAAAAACAAAAGGAAGTGTTTTCAGAGAAAAAAATATAAAAGTGAAGATATTGGGAGTTACGCCATGTGAGGAAAAGCATAAATTTTCAGACAAGTTTTCAACTGGAGGAAAGAGCGATGAATTCTTCACTGCTGTGTTCTAGGTGGGAGGAAAACACACTCTTGTGAGGACTTTGTGAACCCAGATGCTTACTGTGCTCAAATTCAGCTGCTGGGCTCCCAACAGAAGTCAAAGTGTAAGCTAAGGCAGTGTCAGCCCTCTGCTTCTTAACTTGGCACGAATGACCCACTGTGACCCAGGCCCACCCAACTGTGCCAGCATTAGCTGACCCACCTACTCTTCAATGAAAACTGAAACCCCAGGTACCATTCTTACTAAACTCCCTCCAACCAGATATCTCTGCTATTGACTGCAACATAAGCTCTCAAGTCCGGGACAAATAGAGAGAAATAAGGTTTTAATTACCCTCTCCAAGTACCTTATGCTGTGAGGTAAAAGTCTGCAACTTCCTGTAAGTACCTGCTAAGCAGAGGCAATCCTGAGTCAGTGTAACAAGAAAAACTTCCCGTAATCAGAGTCCACTTGTACAATGGTTATTTGAAAAAGCAAAGAGTCTCGCATGCCTTGAAGTGTTGGGGCAGATGCTGGCATGCCATGTGGTGTTTCTTGGAGAACTGGGTTAGTCTTAGAGTCCCAGGGATCTTAGGATAGCGTCTGCATGCAGCTCAGTTCCCATCTTTCTTTGGGTCTTCACAGGATTAGGAACCACAGGGCTTCCTCCTGCGATGGGTTGAATGCTTTGCCCATCCCAAAGTGCACAGACTGACACTGGAGCTCTAACATAATACTCATAAGTTGGGAGTAAGTAAGTCATAAAAGCTCTTCCGTTGTGAGGAAGGTTTGAGAGCTTATAAGAAGTTTGGAGGGAGCCTGCTAGGCCCTCTTTATCACTCCTTCCCTCTCCTGGATGTGATCAAAGCACCTTCTAAGAAGCTGTGGCCAGACCCTCACCAGATAACAAAGTACTCTCTTGGACTCTTCTCAACCACTAGAAGTAGAGATAGGGATTTTTATGCGTTAGCAATCATTGTGGCTCACCAGTATCATTATAGCACCCCAAGGGAATCCCCCCAAAGACTAATTAATGGAGCCTGCTCTGTTCCTCAGCTCACCAGACCTATATGTCTCTTAAGAAAGTCACACTCATTTTATAACTCTTAGCCCTATTCTGGACTCTTGTATTTGATTGCTCTTGAGTTTGTTTTGTGATAGTTTTCTATCAAGACCAGGAATCACACACCAACTTCTTCATTCTTCACCTTGAACTGTATCATACAAAGAGTTAAAAGAAAGTTTCCAGCTCCCTCCCCATTGACCAGTCATTATAGGGTGTTAACATTTTAGCAGGAAAAAGTTGTGCAGATTCCTGAATGCTGGTGACAGTTCTGCACTGTGAATGTATTTAATATTGTTGTTAAAGTGGGGAAGGTGCCAAATTTTGTTTGTGCAATTTTGTGTATATGTGTGTATGTGCCTATGTGAACTTATGTGCACTGAATACATGCAAGAATCCAAAGAGACTAGAAGAAACTGCTGATCATCTGGATCTGAAGTTTTAAGGCACCATATGGGTGCTGAGAACCAAACACTGGTCCTTTGTAAGAGCAGCCAGGGATCTTAACCTCTGAACCATCTCTCAAACCCTGGCATTTTGTTTTACTTACATTCACCAGAAGGGAAAAAAAGGAAGACACAAAAATTTAGCATGGGAATTTCACATAGAAAATAATGCAATTCCTTCACCCAGCCAGCATTTCTCTAAAAGTGTCTAGTGTCATGCATTCAAGCTCCAGGCCTTCAAAGGAGCTGAGGGTCTAATAAGGAAGGTCTACATGGAGCAGCATGCAATGGGAGGTGCCATTTCAGCTTCTTTTCTAATTCTTTGATAAAATTCTCTAGCAAAAACAAGGGAGAAAGGCTTATTTATGTCACAAGTCCAGATTACAGATAATCATTGCAGGGAAGTCGAGGCACAGGAACTTGTGGTTGAACATCCACAGTCCATAGCAGAGAGCAATGAACTTAGGTCTGCACGCTAGTGCTCAGCTCACATTCTCCACTTACATAGAGCCTAAGACCCAAACCAAAGGAATGGTGCTGCCCACAGTGGACGAATCTTCACTTAATGGAAGACAATCCCCCCACAGACGTGCTCACAGGCCAACCTCATGGAGATTCCTGTTTCAGGTGACTCTAGACTGTGTAAAAGCGCCAACGAGAACAATTATAGATGTTATGACTGCGATAACCATCTCATATTTGGGATACCCAAAGAGAGGTGAAGGGAGGATGAAAAGTATTTCTGAAGGAGTGGATGCTTGGACCGAGGAATGAAGAAATAAGGCAGGAAGAGGAGAATGTTGGAGTCAGTGACAGAGACCTGGTTGGAGAGAGTTTAGTAAGAATGTTAACTGAAATTTCAGTGTTCATTTGGAGAGTAAGTGGGTCAGCTAATGCTGGCAAAGTTGGGTGGGATCCCAAGTTAAGAAACAGAGGGTAGACACTGGCCTTAGCTTATACTTTGACTTCTGTTGAGATTGAAGCAGCTGAATTTGAGCACAGTTAACATCTGGGTTTACAAAAGTCTTCACTAGTGTGCGGCTTTCTTTCCACCTGTGCACAGTTCTTAAAAATCAACTTAAGCATCCTATAGGAAATAGGGGGCGGAAAGGGGGTGGGTGGAGATTTGCTACTCAGTTTTGAGCCCCCAGTGGAAGCGTTGGATGTTACATTCCTCATTGCTTATTTAGTGCTGCTCAGTCACTGCCTTTCCCCAGGCCCTGGTTCCCCATCTGCAAGCGAGAGCATCGTGATCCCTTTCAGACGAGATCGGGCGGGTTCAGGGTGGTATGGCCATAGTCGTGATCCCTTTCAGATGCGCGCTTCATCATTTGGAGACAAGCTATTTGACTGCAAATGCTCTCGACATCCTCATCCGACCACATGAATAATTCATGGTGAGCATCATGTGGGACTGGATTATATTTGGATATTTTACACTGCTCGTTCTTAAGCCAGGTTGCTGTGACTCATCACGACCTTCGGTGGCATTTTTCAAGGGTAAAAGAACATGGAACACAAGGGTTCATTTGGAAGAAAAGGAAATAAGGGAAAGAAACAAGTCTACAGTAGGGAAACTGGAAGCGCAGGCCAAAATCACAGTGGCTGGTTTCGTATGTGTTTAAAGACCATTAGTCATAAAGAAAGGAGTCTGGGAATAAGAAAACAAATAAGGTTTTCCATTCCTCTTCCCATGTCCCTAGTAACCACCATTCTACTTGGCTTCCAGGAGCCCAACTTTTCTATACTTCACATAGGAGTGAGGTTTATACAGCATTTGTCATTCCGTGTGTGGCCTATTTCATTTAGTGTCATGTTCTCCAGACTCATCAGTGCAGTCAATGATCCTGTGATTTCTTTCTTTTGTCAAGTCTGAATAGCATCCCCTGTGTGTTTGCAGTGCGTTTCTCATGTCCTTTCATCAGCTGACTGAACACTCAGGTCAGCTCTGTGTCTTGGCTATTGTGGAGAGTGCAACAAGAAAACCTTGCAGGATAAGTATCCTTTGGATATCCTAATTTAAATCCCTGTTAGGTACCTTTCGCATAGTGACATTGCTAAATTAAATGGCAGAACTATTTTTAATTTTTGAGGCCTCTACACACTCTTTTTTCTATAATGATTGATTTATTTACATCTCCATCAACATTTCGTTATTTGTCTGTTTTGTGTATTCACTTTAGATCCTGCTCACTGCCCCCCTCATAGTCACCCCTCCCACAATCCTCTCCCTGTCTCCCCTCCCCTACTCTGAGCAGGTGGGGGCCCCTGGGTATCCTCTCCACTATGCTACTTCAGGTCTCTGTGAGTCAAGTGCATCATCTCCAACTGAGGCCAAACAAGACTGCCCAGCTAGAAGAACATATCCCACATACAGGCAACAGCTTTTAGGATAGTCCCCACTCCTCTTGTTAGGGACCTACATGAAGACCAAGCCTGAGAGGCCTAGGTCCAGACAGGGCATGCTCTTTGGTTGGTGATTCAGTATCTGAGAGTCACAAGGGTCCAGGTTAGTTGACTCTGTTGGTCTTCCTGTGGTGCTTTTCTCCTTTTAGAGGCTGCAATCCTTTCTCCTGTTCTTCCATAAGAATCCCCAAATTCCATCCACCATTTGGCTATGGGTGTCTCCATCTGCCTGAGTCAGCTGCTGGGGGAGCCTCTCAGAGGACAGCCATGCTAGACTCTTGTCTGCAAGCATAACAGAGTTTTGTTAATAGTGTCAGGGGTTTGTGCTTGCCCATGGAATGGGCCTCAAGTTGGGCCAGTTCTTGGTTGGCCATTTCAGTCTCTGTCCATCCCTCATCCCTGCATTTAGAACTTGAAAGAGCAATTTTCAAATTCATATAGAAAAACAAAAAACCCAGGAAAGCCAAAACAATCCTGAACAATAAAAGAACTTTAGGAGAGATCACCACCCCTGACTTCAAGCTATACTACAGAACAATAGTGATTAAAAAAAAAACTACATGTGTATTAGTACATAAATAGACATATTGATCAATGTAATTGAACTGAAGATCCAGAAACACACCCACACACCTATAGACACTTGATTTTTAATAAGGAAGCCAAAACCATACAATGGAAAGGCAAAAGTATCTTCAACAAATGGTGCTGGTCTAACTGGCTGTCTACATGTAGAAGAATGCAAATAGATCCATATTTAAAACCTCCACAGAAAGCTCAAACCCAAGTGGATCAAGGACCTCAACATAAAACCAGATATACTAAGTCTCATAGAATAGAAAGTTGAAACTAGCCTTGAACACATTGGTCAGGAGACAATTTCCTGAGCAGAATACCAATGGTTCAGGCTCTAAGACCAACAATTGATAAATGGGGCCTCATGAATCTACAGAGCTTCTTTAAAGCAAAGGACACTCACTGTCAATGGAGCAAGACAACAGCCTACAGATTGGGAAAAGATCTTCACCAAACCTACATCTGACACAGGGCTACTATCCAAAAGTTATAAAGAACTCAAGAAGTTAACACCATCAACAACATTTTTATATGGAGTTTGGTTCCATGGTGCCAAGCCCTTCTCTGCTTACAGAAATCTTAATAAATACATGTTAGCATCGATTGAATACTTTCTAAAAACTGGGTCCTCTATGGCTTGATAAAGTTACCACCAGACCTCTCGGGCAAGTGTATGGTGACCTTACCAATATATGTGTAATGGTATTAAGGCTTAAAAATTTGAGTTACACTGGTGTTGTGGCAAAGGCCTTAATTCCAACATGGATTTCTGGAACCATAAACCAAAATCAATCCACCCATAAATCACTTTAAGTCACACTGTTTGACCACGGCAACGAAAAATAGCTAACACAGCAACTTTTCTCAGCGTTTGGGCAGCGACCTGAGTGTATAGTCCTGGCCGAGGGCGGACCCACACCTATGACCTTTGGTAGAGTTTCTACAGGATCCAGCTCCGCCTTCCATGGTGCCTAAGTGTTTTGGGGCAAGTCTGACTGAGCCCAACACTCTCTGTGCCGGGTTCTGGGTCTGTGATCTAACACTCTTTATACCTATTTGAGATCGGGGCAGCAGATAAGTGAAGAGACAATCTAATTCACTTGCATTTCAAGAGAAAAGAAACATAGTTCTGTAGGATGATGTCATTATGCAGATGAAGGCAGGTACAAGGTAGAACAAGGCCTGTCATTGGACAAGAAGGAAGGATGGGTGGGAGAAAAGTTTTAGAGAAGGGGAGGAGACTGGAGCAAGAGGGAGGAGCCGCTGAGAGAACGTGGAGGTGGATGTTAGGATTCCTCTCTGTACTTTTACAGGTTGTTATGAATATTCTTAATGGATGGATATGTAAGGACTTTGTATGTCTAGGTGAGCAATTATATTTTATCAATTGGATCAGAGGTTATTGTGTTGTGTGTTCTTTCATGTGGCGATTTAATTGAATTCAAGAGAGTTTGTGGTAGCTGGAGACACTGGGCTGCCACGGAATTCGGATGTGTGTGTTTGACATGGTGGCCACCTGCCTTGGGAACTAGATGGTTAGAGAGATTGCTGCCAGGCTCCGAGGGTAGCTATTGGCAGTATAATATGGGATGGAGCAAAGCGGGTGAGACACTTTGTTGACTGAGATGAAGATATTTACCAGATATGTTGGGGCAGGTAAAAGACAGCACTTTCTTTAATTTTACAGCAACATAGATAGTTCTTTCTCCTTCAGACTTCCCCAGCTCTTTTTCATGACTTGCAAGTATTCTCACTTCTGCGCTCGCTGAACCCTTCGTACTCTCCACTACGCCATGCCCTGCCCACCAGAAAGGTGCCACACGATGAACAATAAAACGCATGGTTAGGATTTTGTTTTTCTCTTACCTTCAAGCAAATGCTATCATAACTCCCCTAGATTAGAGTTACAGGAAGTGAGGCATCCAACCTCAGTGGGCAGCGGGGCCCATATTCAGCTTAGTCTGGAAGAAGAGAAAGCATTGGTAACCCCTGGCCCATTCATCTAGCCCTAAGGAGTAATACTTTCTAAAATCAGAAACATTATCAAAATGTTCATCTTTAAAGCAAGTGGAGGGAGTATGAGTTCACATAAATTCTTCTGTTTGTGTACTGCTTTAGTGTGTGTCGTTCGCCAAGTTATGCCCAGGTGTTTTCAAAAAGGTTCGCGTGCTTTCCAGTCATCTTCTTCCTTGCATTTTACTGGAAATATCCATGTTTTCCTGAATAAAATATCTCCTGAGGAAAATGCTGTACTCATTATTTGGAGTTCAGTGTTTTTACACACCCTTTACCTCCCAAGGAGTTTATGGAGTCCTTTGGGTCTCTGAGATACTCTCTTCCTTACATCCTGCTGGAGCAATTCTGTCGTTCATTGTCTTAAAGGTTTATGCCACTACCACCCTGCTCTGGCTGATTCCTGGGAGTCCTTACGTGACAGCAGCCTGCATAACTTCACAAGTTGTCTTTTAGGAGTCCAGGATTTTTAAGATACCAAATTAACATATGTTACTTACAAAGTTAATCACTTAACAATTATAAGCAAACACATTTCTTCAAAATGTCTATCTGATGTCAAAACAATTGGTCAATTTTACGAAAAAGAAATTTAGCTAAATGAAATCATACAAATGCAACTGTCTACTCAAACTTCAACATTTCACTTTAACTGTATTCCTTTCATTTTGTGATAGAATATCTTGAATATATGGAGCTTCAAGTACAAACAAATATTTAGATTTTTAAAAACACATCCATTTATATTTTTATAGATGCATGCATGCTCTTAATTTCATGTGTGTGTGTGTGTGTGCGCGCACGCGTGCACATGAGTGCGCACACACGCATGTGCATGCAGATACTATGAAGTTATTTGAGGAAGAACATATATTTGTTCTTAAGTTGTTATATTTAACATGAAAGGAAAGAATATATTACATCTATAGTTGTATTTCCCATAAAACGAACAGATATATATTTATCATTGTTATATTTAATATACCTATAGCTACATTTGAAAAGCCTGGACAAAATTTTCCATAAAGAAAGTGTTAAATACCAAAGACACAGGTACATTTTGTCTATAATATGCCATGTGTTGAAAGTTTCCTTCAGGCCAGACACACATGCAACCTTGCTATAATCTTAGATGAAGAAGGGAGCTTGCATTGAGAACATCACTTGATCCCAGCCTGGCTTTTGTTTAGTTTTAGATAAGAATCACAGAAAATGACCAGCATTTGCCTCTCACCTGAGTTTCTGGTGCTCCATCAGGCAAGCCAGTGATTAGGAGACAACGTGTCATACTTCCTGTCTACAGGCTCCCACACTGATGAGAATAAACGGTCTCATTTAATTTAGAGAATCCCATCAAAACATTAAGAACCTGGCAGATGCTTCTGATGAGAAATCCTCAGTGTCTTCTCGTCTGCTGCTCAGATCTCTCTGTTTATGGGATGGGATACACTGTCCACTGTAGTGGAAAATTAACCAGGCACTTAAACAAGGAATCTGAGGAGCATGACTGAGAGTCAATGTGTGTGTGTGTGTGTTGTTAAGGGAAAATATTCCTGACAGGAAAACTTCTTCATCCAATACATAGGTGGAGGAAATTAGGACTGAAGGAGGTGGAGGGGGGAAAACAGAGGCAAGGAGGATAAAGAGGAAGAGGAGGGCTAAAAGAACAGGAAGGAGGGTTAGGAAAAACCTGTAAGTCATCCAAGGTTGATTTTTAAGGCCAATAATTATAATATGCAGCAACTTTGCTAAATACTAAGCTTCCTTTCCTCTCTTTCTATTCCTTGAATTGAGCCCCAGGCTCAGAGTCTGCTAGACAAGCTCTCTACCACCGAGCTACATCCCTAGTCCCGGCATCATCTTTGGAGGAGAACATTTCTTAATTGGCCAGGTGATACATTTCCTGGGGATGAGTAAGCTCTTTAATATTTCTAGAATAGTAAACTGAAAGGCTGTTTCCCAAACTCTTCACTTACGCACTACTTAACGAATGTGGTTCTTTATATTTACATCATAACAAGGCCTAGTTTTTTTTTCCTAAAATACACTCTATCTTGTACTTGGAAAAGTTCACCTAACTATCACTTGGTCCTGAAAACGAAGCTGGGCTCAGAGTGTGGCTCAGTGGTAGAGCACTCACTTACTATGTCCAAGATACTGGCTTTAATGCTCCCCTGGTTCAGCAGAATAAAAAATGCATCAGTTGTGTATCTAGAAAATTTAATGGTACCAAAGTAACATTCATACTTAAATTATTTAAAACGTCACATGCCTGCAACCTTGATTTTGAGCATAGATTCTAAGAAATGGAAGCTATCACTGGCACTAAACGTTTACAAAGCTTAAGAGAAACCTATACCAAAAGAACGTTTAAGCTATACCGCCAAACAGGTAGATACTTGTGGATTTGTCTAGACACATTTACGATAGAAACCAGGTTCAAGACAGTACCAGGTGGTACGTGGTTCAAAATAATGCCCTCCATCATTGTTCTAGGTGCTTACAAGTTAATTCTTCAGCAAAAGGAATACAGGTGAATCAGAGATTCTCTTGTTCCATTGACCTGGACACCCCAGCTGGTATTTCAAATACTGAGAACAGTGTCCTTTCTAAATCAACCTTCTGAATAGAAAGAGAAAACCCACTTCACATTGCATTTCACGTAAAGCCTGTCAGGTGTATCAGGACCTAATTGACTCTACTTAGTCCTCCCAGCAACAGAGTTATTCTCTACCTCGGGTAAACTACAACTCTCGGATGAGAAGTTTTGTGGTGACAGAAAATAACAAGACTCAATGATGGTTAAAGTGAAACCCCATTGTCTGCGCACATACATGTGTTCGTGTCTTCACACTAGGCTCCCTGTCACAAATAAGACTGGATAAAAGATATGAAATGGTAATTTAAGATTTTGAACAACAGGCAATGTAGGCTAGTGGTTATTGGGTGTAAGGAAACAAGATGGAGTCCATTCCATCATCCTCCAGGAGATGCTCTCTAAAGTTCAGAGTGGAGAACATATCATGCTCATCCTTGATTAAAGACTTAAAGGCCAGTAAGGAACTGTTGTCTCACTGAGAACTTATGGACTGACCTCGTAAGTCAAAGATGAGGTTGAAAAAAATTTGTTTAGGGGACCCTTGAATCCTTGGCTAAGCACAGAGTTTGACTTGTGTGGAGCCAGAAGTCAGGAGCCAAGCTCGAAACAGCAAATGAGCACAGGAGATTGAAAGGGGAGAAAACTCGTGAGGATCGCTGACGAGAACACATGCTAGAGTCGGGACAAGGTGAGGGATGATGGTTTTTTTGTAACCATCCATAGAGTAGAGGTCTTATAAAGCCCCCCATAGTGTTGATTAGAGAATCCAGAAAAGCCATTACTTAGAGAAAGAAGAAATCTATCTCAAGATTCTAGAGCAGCTCTGATGTAATTTTAAAACAAGACTCATAATCAAGATAGCTCTCTCCACTGCCTTCCAGAACACAGCATCCACACCATTAAGGGAGATAACGAGATCCAGACACTCAGCAAGGTTCAGAACTATAATCCTCAGCTCCAAATCACAAATGATTTGACATGTACAGACTGTAACCAGAAGGAAAACCAGTCAATATAAATGGACCCGGAAATGACAAAGAGAACAGACTTAATAGACAGGAACAACAAAACGGCTACTGTTAGCTTGCTCAGGCATTAGCAAAGCACAATATAAAATACCAAGTAGAGAATACAGAATGGAGACACTATTTAATATATGATCGTACATATATGGATCAAAGACAAAGCCTAGATCTCTTCTGCCAAAAGAGAAATGTGAAAACAGAAATGAAAAAATCCACTGGATGAACCTAACTTTAGAAGAAAAGATAAATTAATTCGAATACACAAAAATAGGAACTACCCAAACTAACAAGCAGAAAAGGGAAAAAGACTAAAACGTTAGGCTTCACTGACCTCTAAAAAGATTTAATTGTACTCTCAAATTGCAACACCAGGAATGGAGACATTTTCTCAAGGCAAAAATCACTGAGATTTCTCTAAATTTGAGGGAAAAAAATACCAATTCTGAGATCCTAGAAACTTAATTAATCCCAAAGAGGATAATTCTAGGGAAAACTACTTTAATACCCATCGTCATTCAACAGCAAAGATCAGCAATAATAAAATAGCAGCTAAAAGGCCAGAGAAAAAGATTATAACCTAAGAAAAACTAGTGACTTCATTTCCAATTGATTCCAGAAGATAATGGACCAACCGAGGATCCTATATAGCTCCAGAAAGGGACCTGAAATGGGGAAAGGGGGCGAGGTAAAGAAAAGAAAAAAGAGAAACAAAACCAAAAACAAACAGATGGACATACAGAAACACGGAAAATCTCTGATTGCGCAGTCTGCGCTCTCTGTTGTAGAAACCTCAGCACCTTGGAAATTCGCATGTTTCCTAGAAGCCGAGTTATTGCATATAGCTGAACAAGGAGATGGGGTCATTATATACAGATAAACAGGGAGTCGGAGTTTATGGTATAAACTGGATCAAGGAAACAGAGTTAGAAAGTCTTGGTAGAAGTCTCTGCAGGGAACAGTCTTTAGGTCATGAACATCCAAGGGGGAGAAAGCTGTCATGGATGTTTTCAGCACACACTGTCAACACTCACAATTGTTCCTCCAAGAAGGGCTTTCTAGTTAACCTCTGAGCATCACCGCCAGGGGAAGACTTCCTCCTTTTTACCCATACACCTGAGGCTGCGGGGTCCTTGACACCCTCATCCCTATGTCCATAACACACTCTCACTCAAGCCTTGACTCACTTAGGGCTTACTCTACTTCCCAGAGCTGACAGATTTTAAACGACAGAAGAAAGAGACCAACAGAGTTCTATGCAGAGTGGGAAATAAGTCTTAAAAATACAGAAATGTCAATTCTATACTTGACAAAAAGCTAAGAATGTGTCACAAGCACACCTGCTCTACAAGAAATGATAAAGGAAGCTTTCAAGCTGCAAAAAAAAACAAACACCGGATTTCAGATAAAAACTTGGATCCACACAAAGAAACGAAAATCTCCGAGAACAGTAAGCACATAGGTAAATATAAGCCGTGCTTTGGTCCTTAATTTCTTATAAAAATAATACTTTATTTAAAGAAAAACGAGTAACAATGAATGGTATCTTTTGTAGCGTGTTGAGAAGAAATCTTTGAAGATTAGGAGACAAAAATGATAAGCAATATTTGCGTTTCCTGTGACTTACATTGGGGTGGGCTGATTTCAATTAAAGGCCTAACAATTCAGAGGACCAGGAGTCTGATATGAGACTGTGTCTTCTGTATAGGACAGAGAATCATAGCAATATGGCTTCCTAAATAAGGTCTGCACGAGTGATAATTCCAACTGGAATATCAGTTCGATCTCACAGGGCTCCACAGCTCCACTCCTAGATGAAGAAGAACTATAGGTGACTAATTAATGGCTGCTGAGAGAGGAACAATCAGTCTTCTTTGGGGATGCACTCCCAAATAGGGTATACAATCCCAACTGGTCAGCCCTAAAAACATATACATTTGAGCCATATGAGCAACAATAAATGTACACAGCGGGCAGGGTGTGTGTGTGTGTGTGTGTGTGTGTGTGTGTGTGTGAGAGAGAGAGAGAGAGAGTGTGTGTGATTGTGTATGTATGTGTGTGTGAGTGTGTGAGTGTGAGAGTATGTGTGAAAGTGTGTATGTGAGTGTGTATGTGGGTATGTGTATGTGTGTGTGTGCCTATGAGTGTATGTGAGTGTGTGTGTGAGTGTGTGTGTGTGTGTGTGTGTGAGTATGTGTGTATGTATGTGAGAGAGGGGATGTGGGGGAAAGGGAGGGAGGTTCTGTGTATGTGTGGAATTATAATTATTGAAGAAGAAGAGATCATGAGTTAGGGAGGGAGTGGAGGGAACATGGAAGGAGTTGAAAGAGAAAACGTTGGGTTAAAAATAGATATTTATACACATAGTACTAATATATGAAATTATCAAAAAGAAAAGAAAAAGAAAAGCTGACATATTTTTCAAGCCTTTGCATAAAGACTCCAAACTCAAATGGCTTCACTGGTAAATTCCATCACATATTTAAGGAAGGAAGGATTGTATATTCTGTTATATTTTTTCAGAAATATCAAGGATGGGAACATAAATCTAGGTACCATATTAATACCAAACCATGCAAAATATTATGAACAAAAAGGAATACAGAGAAAAATAATCAACTCAAAAAAAATAACAAGGGATTCTCCCAGAGATGTAAAGCTGTTTTTAACACTTAAAATCTGTTTATCTATAGACTGAAAAGATAAAGTAGAAATCATTTCATTATCTTTGTCAGTTGAAAACCATTTCATTGGAGTCAAAGCTGAGTTATTATAAAAATAGCACCTCTCAGGGAATTAGACATAAATACAAACTTTAACTGATAAAGGACATTTATTTTCTAAACTACAGATTACATCACATTTAATCAATGAACTGAATGCTTTCCTTCTCCATAGACCTCAGAAGAGCCAGATGCCCATCTTCTCACTCGTATAACCATCTCTGTGCCGGAGACCCTAGTCAATGCAGGAAAAACAACATCAAGAAAGTGGTAGAGCTCGTGTTAGCCCCAGCACTCTCAGGCAGACGCAGGTGAAATTCTGTGTGATCTAGGTCAGCCTGGTCTATGGAGTGAGCTCCAGGACAGCCAGGACTATGTAGAGAGAGCCTGTTTCAAACAAAACAAAACAATAGTGGAAAGAGAGAGGAGGTGAGGGAGGGAGAAGGGAAAGAAGAAAAGGAAGGAAGGAAGGAAGGAAGGAAGGAAGGAAGGAAGGAAGGAAGGAAGGAAAGGGGGAAGGAAGAAGATTGCAAGAACTGACTGAAGTCAAGAGCAAAACTGTCTTGAACTGTCCACAGTGTGCACAGAGACTTCTAAAGCATCTAAAAATATATAAAATTAAGAAATGCATTTATTATAAGATACACAAAATCAATGAAATCTCTAACATTCCCAATTAAACATTGAAGAAAGGGAGCTTAAAACATCATTTACAATATTATAAAATATGAAATATCCTCGATGTTAAAATAGCAGAAAGCAAGCCCATTTTGCACGATTTCATTTAAAACAAGGTGTCAAAATAACGGAATGGAAAAGGACATTATTTTCATAAACAATACGACAATAAGCTATCTGCATGAAGATGAGGAAGGAGAGGAACCCAAAATCAGGCCTTAGATTATGCTTAAACGCTAATTAGAGTCACTAAGACCAAACAGTATGACTCTGTTAAGTCTGAGAGTTTATAAAGAGTACATACATGGGCAGATGGCTCAGTGGGTACAGCGCGGCCGAGATTCCAATCCCCAGAAATCACACAAAGCTGGGTACAGTTGTACCTTGTGACAAGATAGAAGCGGAGACAGGAGAAACCACAGAAGCTTGGAGGTCACTCAGCATAGCTTATGCAGTAGCTGGCAACAAGAGATCCTGTCTCTAACACAGTAGGAAATGAAGAGGACACTACACGTGTTCCTAGGCACTCATGCACACATGCAAACATGCACAGGCACACACACACTCATGAACACACACCCTCACAGACACACACAGAGATATAAAAATACATTTATAATTTGGTGATATACACATTTATTACCAGAGACACAGGATAGTATGAAATATAAAGATACGGTGTTAAACAACCAAGGATGAACGGAATGTACCTCACAAAGGAAGCTTTACGAGTGGCCATTTGGCCCAGGAAAGAAAAGGTGTTCAAAAATATTATTTTTTCATTTTATTTTTATTAATCATTGTATTCACTACATTTCAAAGGATACCCCCCTTCCTGGTTACCCCTCCACAATCCCCCAACCTATCCCTCTTCCCCTATCCCCTTTGCCTCTATGAAGGGGCTCCTCCACAGACTCACCCACTCCTGCCTCACTGCTCTAGCATCCCCCTATGCTGGGGCATCAAGCCTCCACAGGACCAAGGGCCTCCCTTCCCATTGATTTCACATTACACCATCCTCTGCTACATATGTATCTAAAGCCACAAAAAAAAAAAAATAAGTCAAGAAATGCGAATTGCGGTTGCAGTGTGTTGCCACAGTGCATCTAGTAGGAGGGCTGGAAGATCAACCACACTTAGTTTTGCTAGGAAGTGGAGCCACTACTAATAGAAGTATAAAATGACTCATTATCTTCTGAAACCCATCTGGTCTTTTTTTTTTTTTTTTACAGAAAGTTACCCATATACTTCCTCTATGATTCATTATTCTCATTTCTAGGCATTTACCAGAGGGGAATGAAAACGTACACACACAAACAGACATGCACGAAACATTCCCTGGAAGAGAACAAGCTGAAAACGACAGACAAACAGATTATTGCGTACTCCTGCGCCCATCACAGACCGAATGCTCCTTAGTTGCCCAAGGCGCTGAAAGACAGCAGCTGGAAGGAATCCCAAAGCAACGGAAGTAAATGAGGCCAGGTCCAAACACACAAGACTGCGTGACGCTAAGCAGCGTAAGAATCCACAGAAAGGGCAGCATCTGAAACCAGAGCAGCAGTTGTCCTCGGAGTCAAGAGCTGTTGATGGAGATAGAAGGAAGAGGAGCTTTGGGGAGCGGGAGAGATGCCCTATGTGGTTAGAAGATCCCTCCGCTGTTGTTGGATTAGCTTTGAAATGTTAGCCTGTTCTAATGCCAACTGATGGAAATTTGAGCTTGACACGGGGTTTTTCATTTGCTTATACACGATTTTATCGGCAAGAAGTATTACTTTACACAGGAAACTGCATCCAGCTGAACACAACTGGGCAGGGGTATAAAGTCTCTCTCACACACAATCCCTCAAAATCTGTGCTAGATCTCTGCGCTCCTCCGGGCTTGTTAGGAAATAGCCCTCTCACTGCTCCCTCTCCTACAAGGCGACAGCAGGTCTTTTTAAAGGCGAAGTAGATTTTGATTTCTGAGACAGGGTCAGGATAGTGCAGGTTGGCCTTGAACTTGCTGTGTAGCCGAGAATGAACTGGATCGTCAAAAGGCCTGCCACCACCTCCCAAATGCTAGGGGGACAGGAGTGCACTAGCACATCTAGTTTTGGGTAGTGGTAGGAATCGAACCAGAGCTTCATGCATGCTGGGGAAGCACCCTGCCAACTGAGTCTTGTCTCTGGTACCAGCATGGATAGTTACTGTAGTAGTTTTTAATTTCTTAACCGCCAACATGTGAAACTCACATTTTATTAGGTTCTTACTTAATTTTACGTCACTGAGTATTTTTGCCCCAATTTTCTTCTTTTTTACATAAATGTTATATGGCATTTTTATTGCTCGATTTTACATGGAAATTGTGATTTTCAGTCGTAAGTATTCTGGCTCGGTTGGTAGAGTGTGTGAAGCCCTGGCTTTGAGCCACTGCACCCCATAAAACTAGCCAGGTAGCCAGTGGTAGTTCACTCCTGTAATCTCGGCACTCAGAAGGTGGAGATGGGGGATCAGAAGTTAAAGATGATTCTTGTCTACAGAGAAAATCCCATGTAGCCTGGCCTACATGAGACTATGAATCAAGATAGATAGATAGATAGATAGATAGATAGATAGATAGATAGATACATACATACATACATACATACATACATACATACATACATACATACAAAGATAGGTAGGTAGATGATAGATAGATAGATAGATAGATAGATAGATAGATAGATAGATAGATAGATAGATAGAAATATTGACCTAAAGCAAAACTGGTGGGTCCTGCTTATATCAATTTATTTTATTTATTTATCTATTTATTTACTTTTTATTTATTTATTGTCAAATTTAGTAAAACTTTACAAAGTGTATCCCAAAAGTCTGCATTTTATGACACATAAGAGATGTTGGTGGTAACATTAAGTCAGTGTTAACGCTTCTGTTTTTCTAAGGTCCACTCCTCCTCCCCAGGTTGGCATTAAGCTTCAAGTGTATCTCAGTTTACGTCCCAGTGAATCGCAAACTACTCACAACTCTCTGGCTATGTCAGCTTTGTCTGTGACTCTCTGACCTTGACATTACTTATGTTTACAACATCTCCTATCTTTGTCAGAGTAATTATTAACAGTCATTAAATTTTAGTTAAAATATCACATCCCTTGGGACTCTTCCTGCCCATCTCCTCAGTCTGATTAAACACCCCTTGCTTAAGCCCTCCCAGCCTCTGTAATTACCTTTAGTCATAGATTTTGACTCATTTTGAAGATGCTAAATACTAGTCATTTCTTGGAGAGCATAGCTTTTAAGTAGGGGACTGTGTGTTTCGTCCAGTCTCCACTCCAACCTCGGTATCTGCCATGTATGAACAGCATACTGTTATCTGAAAATTATCTGACCATTAGACTCAATATACTGTTTATTGAACTCATTCACTGGCTTCCTATTGTAGAACGGTCTAACCCAGACACAGTGGCCTAAAATAACCCATATGTATCACTTTACATTCTAGAAATCAGAAGCTTCACATGAATCTCAGTGGGGCTCAGTCAGGTGTCTGCAGGACTGTGCTCCTGTGGAAATGCTGGTTGGTAACTCCTCTTCCTTAGTCTTACTCATCTCTCAAGTCCCATGTTTCTCTGTTTGAATGCCTCTTAGCCACATCTATTTCCCTCAGCTGTTTCTCCTGTCTCCTCCCCTCTTCCTCTGGACAACAAAGGCCTGATGTCCAGGAGGTTTGTCTGGGAGCAACTAGGATGGGGTGGGACAACCTGGAAACCAGACAGTAAGTATTGTCCTGTCTGGATCCTCTAGGCTCCAGCCACTGTACGTGATCAATGGTTGGTGCATTTCTGTTGACGTAAGGGAAAGTTATACATTTCCTGCTCCACTGATTTTCCTTAGCATAAAGATGCCTGTGAAGACTTTGGGCTGATCTAGCTCATCCAAAATGACCTCCCTAATGTAAGATCTTTAACTTGGTCCCATTTCAACGTCCCTTCTACAGAGTAAAAAGTATTCACAGATTCCAGGAATTATAATACAGGTCTACAAAATACTTGCTTTCTTGCGTGCTTTGTGGCACCTGATCCAGCTTCCTGAAAGACCCTTGTACTCAAGTCTGTACAAATGTGTGTATTCATATGTCATACTTCCTCAAGGACCTCGGGTCCTTACATGAAGGTTGTGCTAATGACTTTATCTCTACCACTCTTACTTAAAATCGAAACCTGTATCCGTCTTTGTGCCAACACTCTTGGCCACTACCTATTGGCTCTCTCTTCTTTTTCCCCATAGCTTACTGACTACATTTATTGTGGTTGTTAAAATACTTTACCAAATAGATTATACAGGAGTCATTTGCTTTGCTTTGTGTATTCCCATGCCCCAAGCACTTACAACATAACCTAGGACATAGCAGCGAGTCAGGAGTCATGTAATATGTGCCAGTGAACAGACGACTGGATAGCAATGCCTTTCAGGTGTGCAAACATGATTCTTACTGCACATACACCCAGAGAAGATGTTCTACAACAAAAATTAGAATCAGAACCATACATAGTTTGCAAGGGTCACTATAAAACGCAAATTCCTTAAAAATCACTTATTATAACAGTTTATTTATAAAATCTAAGCATTGAGATATTGCAGACCTGGAGATGGGAACTTCTCAGAAAGTTTCTCTGTTTAGGGGGTCGCTCCAGCACAGACTGTCCCAGACCAAGAACAGCAAGGGACGTTGAAGAAATGAATTGTTAACAAAACAAAATACTTCGGAGTAAGTGAGGTGGTGACAGGACTGTTGTGCTGATGTTTGCCATGTCAAAACTTGGAAGGAATTGAAATTCAATAATCAGATTCATAGACGGAACTAGTCTTGGCGTTTCTGGAATACAATGGCCCCAAACTAAGTGTAGGTTGTTTGAGTATCTTCTCATACTATCGTGCACTCCCCAACCTGTCCCTCTGTTGCCTGCATTCACAAAGCACAATACCATAGTAAAGAAAACTAACATTGATCTCTTTCTACAAATGGAAAAAATAGCCTGATGCTCAGACTAGCCATTTAAAGCAGGACTGTATCAAGAATGGGGCATTTCAAATACATACTCTCTTTACAGCTCATATATTAAGCGATGTGTGTGTATAGATATATATTTGTACAACTTGCATATAACTCTCCCCTCTCTGTGTGTGTGTGTGTGTGTGTGTGTGTGTGTGTGTGTGTGTGCGCGCGCACGAGCATGTGAGTCCTCCATTATGATCATGGTAATTTGAAGAAACCAGACCTTTCTGGTCCACTGCAATCTGAAAGTATAGTTGCTCTTACCGAGACTTTAAAATGTAAACATTGAGCACCCTGTTGATATTATAAAGTTTAAAAATGAGGTGGATTATAACTGCCACACACAATGGGGGTGGCTCTTTTTTGGACCAATTCTGGCTTGCAGAAGGCATACCTTTTTTTCCTTTTTTCTTCACTACGAAAACTGAGCCAAGTGGTTTCTTTCCAAATATCATTACATAATGAGAGAAAGCAAAAGGAAAATAAACACAGAGTGGAGCTGGTGGTTACCAGAAATTAGCTTAAAAGTTAAAGGGCTCTGATCCCACTATGGTCTCTCTGCCTGTGTTCTAAAATGTTGTCTTAAAATAATTGCACCCTGTAAGTTCCAGGACAATATTATGTGGGCATTTAACTGGGTTCCTCACCTTTCAACTTCCAACCCACTGCGTCGGTCTGTTTTTCTTTTTAAGCATCTTTACCCCGCATTACTATCAAGCCTAACATCCAACATTCTTGTCTGTTCTAAGGGTCACACTTTTTCCTTATTTGAGTGACACCTTCTAAATTAGACCTTATTTTATAGCCACAGAAATGGGGACAGATCCTGTAAATAACAAAGAAACACTAATCTGGTAGTTGAGTACCCTAAATTCCTGCCCTGGTTTTCTCAGGAGCTTAAAGCTTGAAATCCCATCTGGGAAAATAAAGCAACTGACACTGTCTGTCTCTTATGTGCACTCAGACTCTCTGTATCTATCATCGTCCTTAAGAAACATCACTGAGATACTTCTAGAAGTAGCATACTTATCAAACAACAACCCCATCTTTATTTCCTCACTTTATCTCCACCTCCATTTTTATTTTGAGACAGAGTCCAATATAGCCCTGTCCGGTCCTAAAATTCTCTCTGTCTGGTCTTGAACTCATAGCCCTCCTGCCTTAGCCTCCTCAATGCTGGGTTTGCACTCCCACATCTACTTCTGTCTTTATTTGTTGTTGCATGTTGGTTGTTCTGGGCTGGCAACTGAACCTAGAGCCTCGCATATCTTGGCAAACAGTACCATGAGCTACACCCTTTCTATATTCACCTTTTTGAAATAATAGAGAAACCATGCAATGTCCTAATGCAGTACCACCCATAAATAACAAAGCTCAGTATCCCTTGCCAGTCTTACTCTGCAGTGTTGTGCCAATGTCCTCAAGAAAGACAGCTCCAGATTTACCTATGGAGAAGAACCCAGGTGATGGGTACCTGTACCACTCACATCCACCAGCTCTCAGTCTTCTCTAGAGTTGTCCTATTTGATAGGATTGTGGTGGCTTAAGTTTGATGATTAGTTTACAGGTAACAGGACCCCATGGTCAGCATAGACTCCTTCTCTAAGGTTTGTAAATATGGGTAGAGAGACATTCTCCTGAAGTGATAAAAACAAAAAAGATGGAGAACTGAGATGCTAACAGAGAATATCTCGTCAAGTGAAGACAGGTTTTCCATCAGAGATGGTGAAGTAGACAGAGAAGAAGGATGCTACGGGTAAAACTCGTCCCTGAATTCTGGTTGTTCATGAGATCCAGTCCAGGGCATCACCTTCTGAGAGTTCAGTCTTTTCATCATCCCCTGAGCCTGTTTTTTCACTCCCACGGTCAAATAACCCTGAATTCCTTTCCTACAGCTATTGTAACCAATTGCCTCAAATGTGTATCTTAAACTAAGAGTAATTCATTATCACACAGTTCTGGAAGCCCAAGTCTGAAATCAAAGTGGTTCCTGCTTTAGGGCTCACAGTGAACCAGTTCCATGTGTCTCTACCAAATTCTTGTAGCTAGTGGCAGTCCCTGCCTCTGTGTCCATATGGCCTCCCCACTGTGTGAGTCTGATCCCTTCACAGTCTCTTAGAAGGAGTTGTGTTATTGGACTTAAGACCTGTTGTTTTCAATGAAGCTCTTCTTTTGAGAGCTCCTCAACACTATGAAAACCGTAAAGATCTCCAACAAGGTCCCATCATGGGTTCAGGGTAGATATTTAGGTGAGCCACCATGGATTCATGGGTTTCATCTACGTCAGTAGGTTCTTTTGGTCCCCAGTAGATTATAGTCTAATACTTACACATATAATTGTGACATCTTGGGTAGGTTCTTTTGCCTGCTGCCACCCTGACCTATCTCTTATTCTTTTGTTTCTGTCTGGCCACTTTGGCTCTCAATGTCGTGCTGGAATAACCATTCAGAGACATTTTAGAGTTGCCTCTTCTGTGTAGGTCAAAAGGCAAGCCTGATGATCATATGCTCTTAATCTGTCTGGTAGAAAAATCCTCAAGTCCTCCACGGACAGCTGAAAACGCATGAATTTAACTGCTTCTGGAACTGTTTATAAATTCTGGAAGAATGCCTTACCGGAGCCCTCCATATCTTGACACCCCTTACATGTTTTATTTGTAGGTTTTTAAAAAGTAAATAACAAAGAGGAGGCAGTAAGTCTACATTTGGTCTTTAGAGTGATGTAAAGTGCCTGCTTTTCCAGGGGAATACTCCCTGTTAGGTGAAGTCAATTTCCACGGAACCAGCCCTTTGCTGGAGTGAGAAATTTACCCACTCTGGAATCTCAAATTAAGAAAAGAAATCGATTGTAATACCAGTATATAGCTGTTTTTATGTTTACTAGCAGATGTCTCCAGCTCTCTGCTATTACAGCATTAAACTATTCCATGGCATTAAATATATATATATATATATATATACATATATATATATATATATATTCCCATCACAACAACAATAAAAATACAATGACTCTGGTTTACAAGGGAGGTGTTTTATTAAGAAATTCTCAGGTATGGATTCCATTTAAAAAACAAACAAGCAAACAAACAAAACCAATTAGAAACGGAAGCCATGTCAGTATAATCCCACGGATCTTGTCCATCTTCCTCATTCAGGACCAAGGTGTGGCACATCCGCCCAGGTTTAAGCTTTCTGTGGGTTTGTGTTCTGAGCCTATCGTAGGCCCCTCCTCACTGCAACTGGGGTATATAGATGGAAGCTTATATTCAGAGGGAACCAGCCAGGCAGCCTCCCAGCAGCTGGGAATTAGTCTTCTGAGGCATAGCAAGGAGGCTTCATCCTCAGCCACCACCTTGTGGAGCTGTAGCCAGTCTCCTCAAACCACAGCACACTATGAACAAGGTAAACCCCACACTAGGCACGCTGAGCTCCCGCCATGGAAAATCTCTTAGTGTGGCACTAGGAAGAGAGACAGATGTCACAGAGCACTGGCAACCCCACCAACATTCGCCTCGGGAACCTGTTTGAGAGTGACCCCACTGCCTTGTTGATTCCTTACAGAACTTGGAAGGCTCACCAACAGCTCACTTCTGGTGGTTGAAGTATCTTTCGCTATCAAGACCAGCCTATTATTATTTAAAGGAAACCAAAACTCTACACTTCTCCTTGTGGATAGCAGTTCTGGCTTCTACAATTTTCCATCCCTAAACCGACTTGATCCTTTTTAATGGTGCTCATGCCCTCAATCAGTGCTGTGTAAACAATTCATACTGCACATTTCATGAAGACACATGTGAACATTTAACAGGCTTCGGGGAGACATTCCCAGTTTAAAATATCTAGGTGGATTTTCTTTCTTGGAGCTTATCCGGTCCTTGTAACAGGCAGAGAAAATATTTCCCGTGCCTGTGAGTATTTGGGCCTTTCTTTGTGCGCCTCGGTCTTTTTCTTCCATAAAGGGGAAGTGGCGGGCAGTGCACTGGGGTGGCTGAGGGGTTTGCAAAAGAAAAATGATGCAAACGGCAAAACCCCTGTGGCCGGAGGACCAGATTCCAAGCGGAATTCTTTCATACACTTCCAGTCGTGTGAAAAGTGCCGGCCGGTGTTCCTTTTCACTGTATCTGCTCGCTTAATTGTCTCTGTCTGTTCATTTCATTCTTCAGTGAAAACATTAGCCTAAGGGATATTTGAAAATCAAAAGGTAGGTTTGAAGTTTAACAGGAAATGAACAGTGGGTATTATCGTGGCTTTAAAGGAAAAGCTGAGAACCGGAAAACCATAGGTACGATTTTTAAAGGCAAAATGTCTGCTCTCGTCTTTTGTTGCTGTTGCTTTTTTATTCTGTAAAAGTCAAGATAAAAACAAACAAACAAACAAGAACAAAATACACTCCTCTGGTCCTGTGTTTTTACATGGCCTGGCCTCTAACGGATGCTCTAAGGTATGTGCTGACGGATTTAGCTTATAGAAGATGGAAAAATCAAAAGATTCTAAACTATTACACAGGAATTTATAAAATCCTGGATGGATTTCCTGACAGCTATAATTATTTAATTCTTTCAGAATTATCCCTCTCTACCCCACAAACCTCCTCTTGACAAAATTATCAAGATAATTAAGGAAGTAGTGGGAAGGTCAGAATCTCAACCATCTCGAATACCGAGCTGACCAAAGAATTCCGCCGCCCTCTGCTTCGCGCATGTGTAATGGGGTGGCGCTTCTGCTTGGCGCCATGCATGTGCTAGCTGCGTTTGATCTCCAGCAGGAGATGGTCTCCAGACGGAATGGAATTGGAACTTCAGGAGACAATGCTCCTCACTCCCCACACACACCGAAGCCAAGGTGGTTTAATCCCCCCCCCCCCCCCCCCCGTTAGGCTAACTGCCACAACATTACCAACTGAAAATGGTGTGTAGACATTTTCCATCTTCTCCCTGAGCAGACACAAAAGAGGAGATGTTCAGACACCAGCCCTTGGGGTCACAACTTAGAATACTGCCCCCTTTTACAGCATTCTTCACCTTAACAAGGAAACCAAACAATTCCAGGAGGGCAAAGCAAGCCATCAGCTAACTTGTTTAAAATGGCCCAGCCGGATACAGACGTTTTTAAGAGGTGAATAATGAGGTGGAAAATATCAGACTTGAAAAAATAAACAAAAGCCTAGGTGTTTAAGCATACAAAAGTCATGAGACCACTTATTTTTGGAAGTACTTTGGATCCACTCAGGTGGCCGTAACGAGGGCTAGCCAGATAATAAGCAAGAGCCCTTTCCTGTCTTTGAAGAACAATGGATTCTACGTAGACCCACGTTTGTAAAAGAAACAACCCGGAGTTTTATATGTGATCATCTCCGGAAAAGACCGACACAGCTCGGAATTCTTTTGCTGGCACCGTACTTCACAGGCATTGCACACCTGGAGAAATAATTTAATCAGTCGTTAGATTCAATCATTCATTGGTCATACCCGACACTCATCAGTTTTAGGAACAGCAAGACACAGGAAGTGCTGGTTATAAAAGGGGGGAAAAGCTGGCTCCGTTAGCTACCTTCATAGAGATCGTTCTCCGTGGGGAATGTAATCCTTTGGCGGTTTCTATTTCTGGAATGGACTCGGTATTTGTGGTGCCAGGGAGTGGGGGTGTAACACCAGTTATGGGTCTGAAATGGGAAAAAAGCAAAGCAAATGGACAAATTGCACGTTAAATACATTGAAGGGAGGGGTTGTATTTTTACAGGTATCAATTATCAGCGTTACAAGTAATAAATAATGCTAAATAAAACATGTAACTAAACGGGCATTAAAGGGCCTTTACGTACACAGAAGACAAGAAAAGCTTTTTTTTCCCCCTTCCTATGCTGCAGACTGCAGGCATTTCCCTCTGCCTCTGTCAAGTGCAATTCTTTCTTGATGAATGACAAGGCAGGATAATAGGCTGTGGTCACCATGGCAACCAGACAGCAGCCCTGTGTGCCTAGCATTTTTTTTTTCTTCATCTGAAAATGAAACCAGAAGCAGAGAAAAGCTGAAAATGTAACCAACAGATTAACTGATACAAAAAAAAAAGAAGGAGAAGAAAAGAAAGAAAGGAAGAAAAACAGGGACAAAAAGCGAAGTTAGATTACAAGCAATTAAATTACAGTGGCCAGTTCTTCCCCTCACTCTCCCTCTCCTCTCTCTCTCTCTCCTCTCTCTCTCTCACATAACAACCGGATATTTCAAAACACTATTTGATAAAACGTTTCTTTAAAAAAATCCCTTTTCTCCAAAAGGTTTCATTTCTTCTTAAAAATCTAGAAACCACTGGGGTCCTTGGCTGGGTTTTTGTTTTAAGGCAGTTAATTTCCTTAAACATGGCCGTTCATTAAGCTTTATGCATTGAGTTTGCTCTGGAATTTCTGAATTCCTTTCCACGGTTGGTCCCTTCCTGGGATTCTCCAGAGACCGTAGGCTGCACGTGCAACAGTTTTCTCTGGGGGCTGTGAAGGGGGCGGGGAGATCTAGGGCTGAGCAACAAGACAATTCCCTATTTGCCCCCTTGGATGTGTAGGCTCCAGACACTGGGTGCTGGTTAACGAGCATTACCCTTTCCCTGGAGTTAAGAGAACACCACAGACCTGCTCTATCTCGGGGGAAGGTAGCCACTCCAGACTGTCCTGACCATTTACTCCACCTCAAAAGTCTTCCTTGCCATTTGTCTCAGACATGTTTCCAGTCTCCACTAAACGCAAAAGAGCAAGAGAGCAGACCTAAAAAAGTGTGTCCTAGAGTGGGTGTCCCTATATTGGATATTCGGTACAGGCGAAGAATTTTCAGCTGATTGAGAGAGCGAACAGCCCACCAGAAGTCTTGTAACTTCAGAAAGATGAAGCACAAATTAAATACATCTTGGGACCAAGATATCTGGTGTGAGTCTTATCTCAGCCCATCCTTTGGTGATATGAATGCAGGTTGGTGCTTAGCACCAAGGAACCAGTTACTAACCTCTCTGACCTATAGCACATATGCATACATATGTGTGTGTATGTATGTATATATGTATGTATATATATGTATATATATATATATGCTCATGTGACAAGAGTCTTCCCTCTTACGATCAGAACATGGCTATGTCATGGATGTGTGCACTGTGTGGAAGGAAGATAAGGGAGAAAGAGAGTGCACACACATAACTACCTCTTTCGGAAGGGTGTGGATCAAATAGGTTACTGCACATGGGACGCTTTGAAAATATGAAGTCACTTATGAAAAGGCAAATGGATCACCCAGGGATAGCACAAAACTGTATAAGAGAGTCCCAAGAAACTCTCCCACCTGTCCTAAGGCCCAGAAAAGGACTGATCAGCTCTGGACACCTCTTTCAGGAACTTTCCCTTGATGGAGAAGAAGACTGAGCAGTTGACAGATGTTCGCTAAAGCACCAAGCATCCGGACACTGACAAGTGTCCAAAATGTGCCGGTGCAGTCCTCCAAACTTTCCCCCTTACATGCCCAGTGGTTGCACTGGCCACCCACCCACAGCAAGGCCTAATAAATCCTTCCTTTGTCCTCATTCCCCAACACACACAAATACAAAGTAAACAGTTGGATCAAAGCTTTTAATGTGCTTTGTACTGTTTTATTTGAAAAGATCAGGTCTGATATTTGAGAGGAAGGGTCCATCTGGCCCGGCTGAGCTCAAGAAGCCTCAGACAAATTGTAAACAAGACCGGGGCACAAAGTCCTTGCGGCCCACAGCCTGCTGCTGCCACTTCAGAGCTGACTCTCCTGCAAGCTGGGTTTCCCTGACCTCGTGCCAAGGGGGCTCAGGAGGACTGAAACGAATCCTCACAAGTTTCTAGTTCATATATGTCGTGATAGCATTAGGGCTAATTTTTTTTCTTCTAAACTTCTATATGCCTAAAATGATGTCTGTCGAAAGTTTCAGAGTTTGTAGTAGGAACAGTTACACGATGTACACACCGTTAAAAACCATAGTTGTTCAAAGAAACTCCTTAATAATGAAAGTATAAAAAAAAGCTGAGGAAATAATTGCTTTATTAAGTGTGATGCATCCTCCTGAGGAAGGATTCATCATTTACCACTTTTGGAGCACCCGGGAGCACACTTACCTCATCTTTTTTCTGGACCAAAAAAAAAATCATCTCTCTCAGTGTTCTCACTAATCATGTGCCTTTCTGCAGTGCTGTGAGCGCTCTGCAGATGGGTCACAGTCAACTCATTGCACCGGCACATCCCTGGGTCTTGACAGAACGCTTGGCTCATAGTAGGCGCTTAAAAATATCTGTTAATGAACCAATGAGGGGTGGAGTCATACTATAGAGTCTTCCTTCCCGCTGTAGAATTTCTACAAACTCCTGATTGCAGCCAACTGAGTTTCTGAGCTTGAGTTCTCCTCTACGAAACTACCACACTGTGTATGTGTGTGTGTGTGTGTGTGTGTGTGTGTGTGTGTGTGTGTGTGAGAGAGAGAGAGAGAGAGAGAGAGAGAGAGAGAGAGAGACAGAGAGACAGAGAGACAGAGAGACAGAGAGAGAGAGAGAGAGAGAGAGAGAGAGCATGATCATACCTTCGTGCACACAGGTACATACGTGTTACCATGCATGTACATATGTGTACAGATGGCAATGTCAGAAGCTGTTCCTCAGGTACTATCCATCTAGTTTAGCTCTTCAGACAGGTTTCCTTCTGACCTGGAGTTTGCCAATTAAGCAAGGCTACTTCACTAGGACACCTCAGGAACCATCCGTATCTGTCTCCCAGCACTGGGATTACAATAGTGTGCAAGTGTGCTGGACTCTTTCACATGGGTTTTGGGGATCAAATACGAAGTCTCCTACAGCAACTCAGTCTCCTTAGACCCGGGAAGAAGTCTTAGCAAAGTCTTAGCTAGATTCTTGTGGCTCTTAAACAAGACACGAGTATAATGAGGTTCTGCAATGGCTACTCGTGGGGGTTTTTTTGTTTTGTTTTGTTTTGTTTTCTTGTTGTTGTTTTTTTTAACTCAATGTCTTTCAGTACATTTCAGACACTTTGGATGGATTGTTTTCCATTCCAAAAGATTGCTTCTGAGACTCCGGAAGCACGTGTGGTACTAGAAGAGAAATAACAAGTCCACGAAAGGCTCATTCCCTCAGAGTAATGCAGTGTGGACCTATTGTGCCCAGCATAGGCCCAAAAAGCAAACGGTGCCTTTAATTATCTAGAACAGGGAAGGTGGTATGTGATGGGAAACACAGAACAGAAAGTGAACACAGAATCAGGGCATTGTGAGGGCTAAGGGACCAAACATAGATGCCTGATGTTTAGACATCAGTCAGGGGATAACTTCCTATGTCTGAGCATCTGGTGAATAGAACGGAGGGGACAAATCGATGTACACAGTACTACCTGAGACAGAGATAGAAATGGCATTTGGGCATTTATTGAGCAGCTATTGCATATGGGACAATGCACATATATTCATAAGAATGATACTCATTATCTAATATATATAAATATATATCCACATATAAAATTCATACATATACACACATATACATATACATTTGATATGCATATACATATTGACATGTATTTATACACACATATGTATGTTCATACATGTATATTTGAATGTATACATGGATTCATATATACATATATACACAAACACACACACACACACACACACACACACACACACACACACACACTTTGGCTTAGACTAAGGCCCTAGTGAGACTGTTGGCATTTCTACCCAACTGCTTCTGCTTACTGGCTCCATAGCAAGGCATACTATTTAAAATTTCTTCTGACCGTTTCCTCATCTGTATCTAAGCAGTCCGTGGTCATGGAGCTACTCAGTGCATACAACAACATCTGAAAGCCTACAGAGATGGCTCGGTGGCTAAAAGCACTTGATGTCAAAGCAAGAGTCGCCGAGGTCAAGCCCCCAGCCTTAATGTCAAGTTGGCCATGACTGTGAGTGACTGCAACTGCAACATTTGAGGATGGGGGGAAGACAGGTGGATCTTGGGAGCTTGACAGCCAAGTGAAATGGTGAGCTGACTTAGTGATTGATGCACTTCATCTCAGAAACTAAGCTGGAGCACAGTAGAGGAAGCCTCCCTGCATCATCCTCTAGCTTCTGTCTTCACAAGAATGGGTGCTCACAGCTGTCACAAACATACATATACAACATCACACACACACACACACACACACACACACACACACACACACAATTGCATGGCATATATGCAAGGCAAGGACTCATTAGGTTGTCACTGCTGTAGTGAAATTTTGCACTTACTCATCCTTTTTGAAAGTAAGAGAGATGATAAACCAAATGTCAGTTCCGTCTGACTGAAAAGAGTGAGATTTGGAAATCTGTTCCGTCACTTACAAGTTTTATTGATCTCACCTGAAAACAGAAGCAGGAAGTCCCAGCTCTAAAAAAATGGTTGAGGAGCCAACCATTTATTTCAAGAGGTCGAGACTAAACCAATAGTGACCAGGCAAATGCCAGGTCTCTAACTGAAGGCAGCAGGAATCAAGGTGACTCAGCAGTTGACAGCAGAGGTTAGGGTCCCTATTCTGGAAAATGGGGAGCTATTTGGAGATAGCTAATTCCATAAAGTGCTTGTCATATAAATTCAAGGACCTGGTCTATAGTCATACTTCCCCTAAACACTGGATATCCCCAGAAACAGGGATCAATGAAAATATGTGTGCTGGAGGTCACATGATTGAGCCAGTGGATACTTCCTGCTGAAGGAATCTTTCTGGAACCATTCAGATTAGTTATTACTTCCACAGGCTTCCAATGACCACACTGATTTTAGAATAAAATACCCAAGTTCCTGCAACCAGCAGCACTGGCCAGCTCCCATGTGTGTGACACTCTAGGGAGAACACTGTGTCTTCCCACCTCCACCTGTCCAAGTACTCTCTAATTTGCATGCCAGCTACAGGATACAGCCTCTGTGGAGACTCCTCTCCTCCGCCAGGCCATAAACCAACTCCAGCTCTCTTAGACAGCAGACAGTTTCTGCTTTGAATTATAATCATGTACTATCCACCTTTTGTCCTCTGCACGGTGACTAGTTCCTCTAATAAGACCATAGCTTCATTCCACTCCCATTTCCTGTTTCTAATACCAGCAGATCATCATCATCCATGGTCAACACCACCACCATCATCATAATGTGTGTGTGTGTGTGTGTGTGTGTGTGTGTGTGTGTGTGTGCGCGCACACATGTGTATGCATGTGTCTCTGTGTGTTTGTATGCATAGATACACATGTACACCATGAACAAGGAATATTTGGGGGTCAGAGGACAACTTCTGACAGCCATGTCTCTTCTTCCACCACAAGTTCCAGAGATTGATCTCTGAGTAGCAAGTTTATGTGGCAAGCACTTTTAATTAATTTCTGAGTCGTCTACCTGACTCCACTCGTGTTTTCTTAAAAAGGAGCTTAAACATAGTAATGCTTAACCTACATATCAGTGTGTATGCATGTATGCGTGTGTGTGTGTGTGTGTGTGTGTGTGTGTGTGTTTAACAACTATGTGGAATAAAAAAGGCATAAAGAAAGGAAGGAGTGGAAAAGCTAATTTATCTATGTCTTTCCTATAGTCAGGCTTGGTTTTATAATAGAGGACAAGCTGGCCATAAAGGTTAGCATTGGTAATAGTGAGTGTGAGTTAGCACTTAACCAATACTATGAGCCAAGAATGAACCAAGACCTCGAAGGGCAAGCCAGTGGTGAATGAAAGACTCCTATCTGCACAACCACCATTATCCCCACCACCACCATGGAACCCAAATAGCCAGTGCATAGGACACACATTTGTCAAATCCCAGCCCAACTATATAACTGCAAACCATGAAGGAGAGAGGAAAAGACATTACCTCAAGTCGTGAGAATATAAACAAAGGGAGGAGATCTAATTGGGGGCAGGTCATGGAAGGCTTCCTTGGGGAACTGATGTTTCAATTCAGATTTGAAATGATGATAGCACTGGCTCACAGAGAGTGCCGAGGGTTGACGGCAGTGGACCGAACACAGTGGCCATTAATGGCACCGTGCCCTGCAATCCGTTTCTAAGACCCTGTGTGGCTGAGCAGTGGCCTGCCATCCGTGCTAATAATTTTGAGTATGTGTCAAAAAAGGAAGGTGGGGGTGGGAGGCAGGCCATTAGAGGAACGGTTGAGAGAAGAAAGTGATAAAGGAGGAGAGAGATAAGACGTGAGGGTGGGGGTGGGGAACGGTGCAATGAATTAATAATAAACCTGAGTGTGTAGAGAAAGAAAGCCACAAGTAAAAATGAGGTGCTATTGAGGATGCCATTAGTCTCCCTTGTGGACGTGGCAAATAAATCCTTTGAGCCTTTATCTATGACTGTTTTGCTTTTTCAGTTTAATTTTCTGCATTTCACGAAGTTGAAAGAAAAGCCTACTGTGCTTCCATTCAAATAGGGGTATCTGGATCCACACCCCGAGCCAATGTTGAGATCACTGCCCCGAAGGGGTAAGGAAGCACAGGAGTCCGATGAGTAATGGGGTTAGATGGGCTCAAAGGTGAGAGGTGAGGCCAGTGTCTTGGTGTCTAGGGCTCTGGCGAGATTCTATTTATAAGCACAGTTGTCCTTGCACTTGTGGAAATGACTTGGATCGTGGGCTGTGCTTGGACAATGAGAAGGCAGGTAGAGTTGTGTGGTCATGGTTGCTAA
This sequence comes from Rattus norvegicus, assembly GCF_021556685.1. Lineage (NCBI taxonomy): Eukaryota > Metazoa > Chordata > Mammalia > Rodentia > Muridae > Rattus > Rattus norvegicus. The sequence goes on along the minus strand of NC_141541.1, from coordinate 49,675,341 downwards.
GGTCCTTTCCCAGTGGTTGGTAGATTTAGAATAAAAAAGGAACCATAGGAGGCACAGTAAGCGTTCTGAGACCATACACTAAGAGTTTCATATGCCTGGTGGCTGTTTATAGAGTGGTGTTCTGGGCTCCTGGAGACGTCAGGGATGCTTCAGAGACCCTGGATATCGCTGGGTTTCCCCAGGTAATTTGAATGAACTTGTCTTGCTTCGCTGGCACAATAACACGGCGATGCCAATGGCAGAGAGAATTCCTGCTAGGGTATACCTGTGCCTTTAGACTCCATTGGGCTTGGACTTGAAGGCTGTGAGAGTAAAGGGGAGAGTGCTGAGCGTCTAGATGAAGAAAACAGAATGGAGAGAATAGAAGCTTCCTGAACAAAAGAGGGGCATTGTCTGCTCAGGAGCTTCTCAGAGCTAAATGGTGTTAGGAAACATGAATAAAAGTGATTTACCCAGGCTCCTCCTCGCACCTTCACACATTTTCCACAGTGTCAAAAGATCTGTCCTGGGAGAATGCTTCTCTAAGTTGTTAAGTCTTTTTAGTCTACGAGGCGCCTTTATTAAAGCATTAATACCCATGGGAGGAACCCACCTTATTAAACAATATCTTAAAGAAGGATTAATCCATCAGTTATTCTCGCTCTCGTAGGTACAGAGAGGAATCCTGAGGCCCTAAAGGGAGGAGACATGGGAGAGCTGAGGTTTGGGCAGAGGCACAGGGATAAGGAGACAGAACACGGGGCCAAAGCCTCTCCAAGTTCACTACCTCTGTTGGCTCCTGAGAATCAGCTCCCATCCTGACGTAAAGTTACCATGGTCCTATCGCAAAGAAGTCATGGGTGTCAATCACACAATAAAAATATGCGGTATCAAGGACGTTCGTTCTTTAGTATTCATGGAACTTCATGTGGTTGGCTATTTAGCCAGATGCAAGAAAAGAAAAAGCTACTAACCAAATGAAGACGGTGTGAGAGATCTGCTTAATGTACACATAGAGCTGCTAATGAACACATGGCTGCCTCACCTACAGACTACTGTTGAGAATGGGCTCTGCCGCTGGCATGGAAGCCAAACACAGACTGGCAAATGAGGATTTTTAATGCTTTGATTCCCAGGTTCACTTCTCCCTGTCCCTGTCCCTGTCCCTGTTTCTGTGGTGTGTGTGTGTGTGTGTGTGTGTGTGTGTGTGTGTGTGTGTGTCCTCCCTCCCTTTATTGCTCTTTCATATACTCTGTTCACCCACATAACACACAAAACACATGTATACAATGCACATATGTACTACAGTTCAGAAGCTGATAAAATTCTGAAAGTTCTATATGATACAACTTTATAAAAAAAATAGTAATAAATACTCAGCTGGAAGGAGGACCTGTTTATTCAGTGGAAAATAAGCCAGTCACCCTGGTTAAGGGTTCAAGGGCATGGGGGTTGAAAATGAAGACCAGCTCTCTTGCAAAATGTGCAGATGACCGATCAGAATGACTTGCCTGTGTAAGGACTTCAAAAGTTTTCAAAACCCACTTCTGAAAGTAGGCATGGCATTGGGTCAATGGGAATCAACCTACATACCCGGTAGTGTTTTAAATGAGACACGTCCCAGAGTAGGCTCAGGCCCTTCAACGTTTGGCCTCCAGTTGGTGGCCCAGTTGGGAAAGGTCAGCTTTGCCGGGGGAAGTACATCATTGGATGTGAACACTGAGGCTTTCAAACTTCCAGTTTGCGTTCTGCTTTTTGTTTGTGATGGAGGATGAGGTCTCTTAGCTTCCTGTTGCCTGCCTGCTGTTCGCCGTTTTGTTTCCCTACCATGTTGGACACTTAACTCCTCTGGAGTCATAGTCTAAATGAACTCATTCCTGGAAGTTGTCTTGAGCACAGCTTTAAAAAAAAAATCACAGCAAGGAAGTAATGAAAACTGACCCTCATCTCCGAAGGCCTGTAGAAGGCCTCTGTGACCCACCTTGGAGAGGATCTCTCAAAATGATCTCAACTTGATGGGTTGGCCTTAAGTCTTTTCTTCATTTACAATTACATGAGTTTGTTTTGTTTTGCTTTCTTGAGCCCAGATCTCTTTATGTTGCTTAAGCTAGCCTTAAATTCATGGCATTCCTCCTGCCTCAACCTCATAAAAGCTAAGATTACAGGTGTGAGTCACATAGCTGGCACAGGGGTGTGTGTCTTAAAAGACATTGAAAAATTTCAAACCGTGAAGACACCATTTTGTGTCATCAGGATTTTACAATGGACTGCTATGAGCCTGGTCCTTGGTCAAGTTCAATCCCTATATAAGCCAAGTCATTTCTACTGTACAGAGACTTGTCTGTGCTCATAATATACTGTGGTATTAAGTAGGAGCCTCAGAGGAAGTACCATTGTTTAAAAGGAGTGAGAGTCCCATGTATAGGTCCACACTGCATTTCCATGTGTGCATCTTTGACGTATCTATTTAGCTAGATGGCTGAACAGCAAAGCACCCCTGCTGTTCCAAGGAATGAGCGTTCTACTGAAGTGGATGCATTTTCTTAGGGATAGAAAGACAGCTCAAAGATTGTGCATGTTGTCTCTACCCAGTGGCTCTTGTGCGCATGTGTTTTAATGCACTTGACATAATTATGTGCAAGAACAGATGGGATGGGGTCGGAGGTAACAGTCTTTCAGAACGTCTGAGCCATTTCCATTTGACTTGGGAATGGAAAGTTCGCCATCTATGCTGGCTTGCGAGCATTCGTGATGCATGCTTACTAGGCAAGGCATTGGACAGTCATCCTTCGGGTAGACTCTTACGTTTCATCCTCTACCGTTCTTTAGACATTTCTTCTCTTCTCAGTCAAGTGGAACCTACACCACTAATTTTCTTGGCACTGGGTGTTTCTTAGGACCTTCGTGTCTTTACACACCTGCATCATCTCACTGGTTGAGCCCTTTGGGGACTCGGTTACATGTTATTTGTTGTTGGGGCCCCAGGACACAATCGGCCCTCACTTATAACAAATAATTGAAATATTATAGAATAATAAAGACGTTTGTTTAGCACCAGCTTCTCTATTACATCGGACAAACATGTAAGTAAGTAGCTCTCTATGAAGCAGACGTATACACAGTTCTGTGCAGTATATTACAATGGCGTGAACTGATTGGGTTGGGTTAGTTTGGATGAACAGTCTTCCTACCAACACTCTGTGTGTCAGTCAAATCATTAAAACCTTGACTTTTACAACAGTGAGTGGTTTGGAGAGCAAACAATAGGACGAACTAGGAAGTGATGTAATCCAGCCGTGCAGTTTCACACGATGTTGATCTGCTTATTTGCTTTGTCATGATGGGATATGACAAAGCAGAGAGAGAGAGAGAGCATCACGGAGGTAAAGAGTAAGAGACGTCAAGGGTGTGTAAAAATAGTAAAATTGGCATGGTGAGGATTTCTTTCCTTTGGATTCCTATTGCATTCCTTTCTGGAAATGTGCATAAAATCTTAATTCCTGTTCGACAAATTTCCAATCATCATTATGAGTGTAAATTTAGAAAAAAAAATCATCAACGTGTGGAGTGAAGTCAAAGTTGCTTTTACTACAGCTGGTAAAATCTGGGGACACGATGTACCTTGATTATTGTTTAGTAAACTAAAAGCCAATGATGGGGTCATAATATTTTTTAAAAAATCATTGCAAATATAGGATAGAACTCAGGAGGAAGCATTTACATCTTCAGTGGAGTTCTAAATTCATCTTAGCTTTATGTATACAACCAATAGCAAACGGGACTCAAAATGAAGCAATCTATGACTTTAAAATTTTTTTTTCTGTTTATGCGTGTGGTGGGCATGCACTTGGTGGGAATATGTGGCTGTATGTGACCCAGCACATGTGTGTATGAATGTTCATGCCATCTGTGCCCCTCTGTGTGAAGGCTAGAAGTTGGCACTGGATACCTTTCTTAATCACCCTTAGTGTATTTCATGAGACAGACTCTCTCTCAACCTGGATCGAGCTGTTTCTGCTGGCCTTGCTGGACTCCTTACCCTGTGGAACCCCAGTCTCTGCCTGTAGGGCATGTGGGGGTACAAGGGTTGGGAATCTGAACAAGGGCCTGCAGTTTTGCTCAGCAAGTATTTTATCCACTGAAACATCTCCCCAGCTCTGTTCTTCCTTCCTTCCTTCCTTCCTTCCTTCCTTCCTTTCTTTCTTTCTTTCTTTCTTTCTTTCTTTCTTTCTTTTGTCCATCCATCTGTCTTCCTTCCTTCCTTCTTGTTTTCTTTTTTTTTCTTTCTTGTAGTCAGCAGTGTTAAAAGGTCAAGACACTTTATTTTAATTCTGTGGCCTGAACTGGACTTAGGACTCAAAAAATTAAAAACAAATTCTCCAAGATCCCTGCTAGAGGCAGAAGAATAGAGAGAGTTCAAATGTAGCCTTGTTTATTTCATGGCACCAGCTCCTTTCTCTAGCATTGCCCGTTTATCAAGATGAGATGCTATCCATGGATATTATACATACACGGTAATGGATAAGAATAGGTTACCCTGAGCTTGGGAGTCAACCATAGTGGATACTTTGGGAACTCTGCGTGTGTGTGTGTGTGTGTGTGTGTGTGTGTGTGTGTGTGTGTGTGTGTATGCATCTCTGTATATATGTATATGCCTGTGTGCATGACTGTCTGTGTGTCTGTGTGTCTGAGTCTGTGGGTCATATGGGTCTCTCTCTCTCTCTCTCTGTGTGTGTGTGTGTGTGTGTGTGTGTGTGTGTGTGTGTGTGTGTGTGTGTGTGTGTGTAGGTGTCTTAGAGTTAGTTAGCCACTGACCCTTATCTGGTTCTAGACATTCTGATACATATAGGTTTATAGAAATTCATAGAACTCTTGATAACTGGCAACCATGCATCTGGGAGAGGTGGCTCATGTCAGTGATCCCGATATGGGGAGGGTTGAGTCAGGGCTGCTGTGAGCTCAGTCCAGCCTCTCTCAAACCCCACAAAACAAACAAACAAAAGAGTCCTAGAAATCGGTGTTATTGAAGAAGGTTAAAGGAACAGCCATTGTTTATCCTACTGAAGAGACATTCAGAGAGGACAAAATGAGGGTTTTTGAATTAGAGCAGCAGTTCCCAGCATGTCCTGCCAGGATCAGCAGTGGCAGCATGGCAACCTGTGAGAAATGCCAGCCCCCTCTCTCTCCCAAATGTACTGAATGAAAAGGTCTGGGTGGGGCCCGGCAGCCAGCGTCTAGCTGTCCTTCAAGGTCACTTCCTGAACCTGAGTAATGGTTGTGAGGAGATCGGTATAGCGAGACTGTGAGCGTGATCAGTGCAGATCATAGGAAGGGAAGAAGAGACTGTTGGTCTAACAGTGCTTACACACCCCACCCTCAGGTACTAGGAAGCAAAAAGAAAATATGAAAAAGAAATTCAACAAAAGGTCAGCTTAGGCTCCATCTCAGCAAGGCTCCCTCTTCCCTCTTTCTCCTTCTCTTCTTCTTTCCCCTCCCTCCCTTTTTTCTCTTTCCATGTTTTTCGCTCAAATAAGATTCGCATAGAGCCAGATGAGCTTTCTACATACGCTCATACCGTGGTGGGACATGTTTACATAGTAAAAATAGTGAACTCTCAAGAGAGTAGTGGTGTAACAAGAGACAAAGTCACGCAGACACCACACCCAAACAGTCACAGTTTTTTGGTGCGTGTTAGTGTGCAGTTCTGGCGAGGTCACCTGCACCTACCACTCCACAGGACCCGATGGCTTCTTCTGGCTTCGGTGGGCTACAGACATGCATGTGGTGCACACATGCATGCAGGCTTTCACACACACACAACATATAAGTTTGCTTAAAAGAAAGAAAATAAGGGAAAGAGAAAGACAAGGAAGGAGAGAGGGAGGGAAGGAGGGAGGGAGGAATAGCTCTGGCAAGTGGAACAGAAGAAGCAAGTTGCCACGTCTCAACACAGAGAGAGCAAGCAAAAACATGCAGCACGGCTTTTGAAGTTTCTAGATTCTGCTGTCACCTCATAGCCTACGCAGACCCCCCTGGAGACTTGCAAGAATTTCGTCCTCTGCGGCCAGACTATGTAAGGGCTTTTTCATGGAGTTCAAACTATTTAGAGAATGTAAAGTCAGCTGAAATACCTTCGCACGAGCTCCCTTGGGCACTCTGTAACTAAAGCACTTGGGTAGGTACCCGACCCCAGCCACCTCCCACCACTCCTCCTCTGGTGTGGACAATCTGCGCTCAAAGAGAAACCAGAAAGATGTGTTGTGAAATCAGATTGACTCTTACTCAGGTTTTTTTTTTTTCTTCTTGAGGGCATCAGAATCCTAGTGCCACTCACTCTAAAATTCCTCTTTCACAAGGGACTATTAACCTAAACAAAAGAACAAGAGAGAGGCAAGCACAGTTATTAAACTTGTCAGGAAATGTGGTGGCTATCTCTATTCCTCAAAGATGGAATTCTCCCTCTTTTAGTTAACTAAAGCAAAATGCTGACCCAACCAGCTTGCACTCGCCACTGTCAGAGGATAGAGATGTCCGCTTCCAGGCCCAGCAAAGGGAAGATGCAGGAAGGCACGTCATTTCCCCTTAAAATAGCTGGAGGATATATATATATATATATATGTGTGTGTGTGTGTGTGTGTGTGTGTGTGTGTGTGTGTATACACACACATATATATGTATATATGTATATATATGCTTTTGGATATATATATGCTTGTATATATATGTATATATACATATATATGCTTGTGTGCACGCACAAACACACACATACATACATAAACACAAACATACACACAAATGAGTTATTTTGACACAGTTTGTGATGCAATGTTATCTGGAACTATAACTTCCTCAAGTCACTTAAATTTTGCCTCCTTGGGATAAATTTGAGTGAATATGGTGGATTAGAAAGTTTAGAGAAATATGTAACATATCTAATCTACTTATTTTGGGGAAAAAGCAGGGATATAGGAAGATACAATACTCAGCCAGTGAGATGCTCGCCTTGTAAAAACAAAGAGCTGAGTTCAGTCTGCACTGCACACATTTTAAAAGCCAGGCATAACAATGAATGTTTCTAATACCGGCTGTGGGGAGAGGGACACAGGTGAATCCCTATAGCTTGCTGGCCAGAGAGTCTAGCCTAACTGACAAGCTCCAGATCAATGAGAGACTACATCTAAGATAGAAGAAAAGACAAATTGTGCTTGAGAAACGATACTCAAGGTTGTCCTAGGGCTTCCACACACAGGCTGTGCATGGGTACCCTCACAACCCTGTGTACCTGAACGCAGGCCTACGCACAATAAAGTGAAATAAAATACTTTGAAGAAACTGGAATCTGGCCTGAATCTAAGGACAAAAAGAAGGGTGTCTGTCAGGGGCATGTATAAAATTTAAGAGAGACTCACGTGGTAAGGTAATGTGGGTTGACAATGCTAAATGTTGCAAAAGTGAATATTAATCCTTAATCATAGACATGCAAGATCCGCCATCGTTGCTCTCCTTCCTCTCTGTGAGCACATTTCTTCTACAAGAAATTCACAGAAGCAGATTCCAAGGGGCAGGTAGACACACAGATGTGAAGCCCACAAGGATGATAAAGGGGTTGGTGTTGGTGCTGTGGGTCAGATGCTAAGCATGTGTCGTGTGTCGCCTGAAGAGAAGACCCTGGAAGGAACATTCCTGCTTTCCTTTTAAATATCTGATGGACAGACAAACGGAAAGATGGTCATATGTATTATGCAAAGGCATATGGAGGAGGCCTTTGTGGTTCGGTCGAGGGAACATGTATTTAAACCATCTTGTTGGGATTCCTGCGCAGGGAGGTGAGTGTGGATAGCTTTCTCATCACTGAAAGTCTGTGAGCCTGGAAATAAAAGGGAAAATTGACCCAAACATCCACAGTCTGTTCTGAAAGCCGAGTTCACTTTTCTAGTGCCTGCGTGCATCTATGAAGTCGCAGGGGGTGGGGTGGGGGTGGCGGGGGGGGGTACTCTAAGGTTCTTTCAGAACACTACCCTACTTACTGCTAAAATCTTTGCAAAATAAACATGTCAACTACTGTGTTTCCCATTGCTGAGTCAAGTTCAAAATGCTGTGAAAAAAATCGTAAAATACTGTTTTCAGTAATTGTGACAGCACAACCTTTAAGGCAGGTTAACTTCAGGAGGAAAGGTCATTTCTTTGCATACAGGTTTGGAAGCTAGAGGCCCCTAAGACACACTGCAGGCTTTTATGGGGACCTTCTCTTGGCTGCAGCACTTTCTGGCTGAAGCACGTGTGAGGTTGGGGGCGGGTTGAATACCTGAAACAGTAGGAGAGATTAGGTAGGCCCAGGCTCTGGCTTTTGTTATAATCTTTTGAGAACTAATCAGGCTTCCACAAGAAATACCTTCATCCTTCTAAAGGCACGCCCCCAAATAGCTTAAGATATTCAAATAGGCCCACATCTTAAAAGTCCCTAACCACAACCCCACAAGGACACCTTGGAGGGGAAAACACACTCAAACTATAATGATACAATTGGACCTAGAACGGAGGGCCTTACGGTCATGAAAATGACATTGTCAGCACATATCCAACACATTTCAGCCTTCATGGTATGTCAGAGGACTGGAAATTCTCCCCAGTAAGGGATTAGATAGTTGACTTATTCGAGTTTGTGAAGTATCATCTAAATTCATAACCCACTGCTTGATAACCATGGTAGTGTTTTGTGAGTTAATGTGCCCATGGCATTTCAGGTAGGGCAAGAAGCTGAAGCGGATCCTGCTTTCAGGGTGTATATGATACTGTGATTATTCTGTGGTTGGCTATGGCTTGCTTTCTCACTAGTTAGTACGCTGTGGTAAGCATTCAGAACATCTGCAGGACCCAAGGAATGCTTGTGAGCGGGAGTAGGTATCATAGTGCCACATGGGTTTAACCCATCCGAGCAATAGCAAGAAAAACCCTTTCAAGGGTCCCTTCGGCACTTGAATTTAATCTCAAGTTAAAAATGAGTCAGATTCCCTGATGTTGGAAATCACACTGGTCTTTTGGCAGTTGTTACTACAAAGCAGTGATCAGAAAATTGAGGGGGAGAAGCCTACAGTGGGAGGACTCTTGTAGGCAAGATTTAAAAACTCAGCTAGTTAGGGACAAAGGCTATAACCAAGCCTGGGCTTAAATCTTATGCCCAAGATGAGATATATATAAAGAAATACATACACATGTATATGTATTTATATATTCTATATTAGTAATTTATAATTATGTTATATGTACTGTATTAATATTATATAATTAAATTGATATATTAAGGAATGTGTATAATATATATTAGTAATATATTGTCATATTCACATATTATACATAGTAGCATATGTATGTTACTAGTAGATCTTATTCTAGAGTTCTTTCTTCGGCCATTCCTTCTCTCTAAGCACAGACATGCTACTTGGCACTCTTCAACATACTGAATTTCACTCCCTCATCATTAACTCTACTACATCGTAAAAATTCACCGGGCCCTGTTAAGCCAGGAAAACAAATGTCTCAAAGCGTTGAAGCAGCTGGTGGCCAATATATGCATGAACTAAGTTATGCATATAGATTAATAAAAATAATTACACACACATTCAAACACATGTACACACATATACACATCTGTTAAGGCTGGGTTGCCTGACATTTTGACAATGTAGGATGTGAGATGACTTTAAAATGTGGTTCTGCAAGCTTCCTGGTTGAAAAAGAAAGGAAACTGGCAAAGAAATAGGTCTCTCTCTCTCTCTCTCTCTCTCTCTCTCTCTCTCTCTCTCTCTCTCTCCCTCCCTCCTATTGCATTTTTTTTTTGGCGTTCACAGGCACTAATATTCCAAGACTACCTGGTGACACTCTCACCCCCTCTCCCTAAAACTTTCCTCACTTATGCAATCTGAATAGACTAACAAAACACTGGCAGCAAACACTTGGAAAGCCATAAAAGTTTTCATTTGAAAGCGTATCTCTGTGACATGGAAGGATCTAACACATTATAGGAATTTTGCATTTGGATTCCCTTGCTACATAGGGTAAATTGCACGTGGTTAGCCACACTTGTGCAACCCAAGGCAGCCTGCTGTATTCTGGGATTTATTAAAATGTAAATGACAAAGCAAAGAAGAATGTTCAGACAATTGGATTACTCCATTGACTGAATGCCCTATACCGAATCTATTTTTGTCCAAGGATTGGTGGTTCCCGCTGTGGAATGCACAACGGAATATTCCATTGTAGGGCACGGGGTGAGGGGGACTTGCTTTGAAGAAATTGAAACCTGATCATTTAATTTTCAATTTGTCTCTCCCAAAGCAACAGCTTGTCAATATTTTGTGCAAGGAAACATGATAAAAAAAATTTTTTTTTGGCCCATGATTGTTAGAAGACAATTGTTCTCAAGCATTTATTCAGTGTCTATTATTGGACCTGTAACTTCATTCATGAAAATAATGATTCATGTGCTTGTTTGTGTGCTGGGCCTTGGCTTGTTGGAAGTAAGAACATTACGCAATAAGCATTCATATACGTGACATGGCAGTGAGCATGCACAGCCCGAGAGGCTTTCCTGATAGGAAATTATTATTCATCCCAGAAAAGAGAAGGCAGGGAGGTGTCTTTATGAAGAGATTGAATTTAGAAAGAATGGGAGCCGGCTGTTTTTTCTCTCCATGGGGAGCAACAGAAAATGGGATTAGACAACGGTGTGAGGGATTTGGAACAGAAATTCCAATTTCCAAACTCCATAGACTCTCCAACACCAAAATGTGCTTCAAAGGAAGTGTGTGGACGCTGGTTTAATTTTTTTTATGGTTTTAGAATAGCAGTTCTCAACCTGCAGATTGTGACCCCTCTGGGGGTCCAACAACCCTTTCACAGGGGTCGCCAAATACCATCGGGAAGACATTTACATTACAATTCATAACTATCAAAATTACAGTTAGGAAATGGCAACAAAAACAATTTTACGGTTGGGGTCACCACAACCTAAGGAACGGTGCTAAAGGTCAAAGCATCAGGAAGGTCAGACACCACAGCTGTGGAGAATGGAAAGGCACATTTTCCAGGGATGGTCTTACAGACTGTGAAGACCTGGAGGACAGATCTCCAGGATTCACCTCACCTGTGAGCACACTCTGGGAGTGGGGCATGGTGGGCTGGTCACAGAAGCTATTCTTTAAATACTAGTTGTTTGTTAGTGCCAACTTTTCTCTTGGGGACACACTGACAGATTTCACCTGTACTGTGAATGTTAAACTGAAAGGAGTGTCCTGAAATGAGGTGGGTGGGGACTAAGAGTGCAGGAGCACAAAGCACTCTCTGGTTTGTCTCTTCCCACTATCATTTCTGCTATTCAGAGGCAGACTGCCAGTCCTAGTTCAGTGTAGTTAAACATAGGCACATTGATCTTGGTAAGAATGTTGTTAGAATTCCTAGAGGCCCAGGCTCCTTTTTCCTGGAGTGTATGTGTGTGTGTGTGTGTGTGTGTGTGTGTGTGTGTGTGTGTGTTATACATACATATATATGTATATATATATATATACATATATATATATGGGTTTTGTTTTAACAAAGAGAATCCACAGTGCTCACATTTGATGGTTGATTTTTTTAAAAATTGTGATACAGACTCTTTCTTGGCTTGAAGATAATTTAATTTCCTGGTCAGTTTACTATAGCGAAAAGAGTATCTGTTAAGATTAGAAACTAAGTTTGGCTCATATAGGAGTCATTATGTTGCTGATCTGGCCAACTCCTCAGTGACTACCTTTTGATTTGTATTCTGAGGTAATTTGACCAATTAAAAAACTGAAATGCCTAACAGATAATTTTAAATATTCTCCTTTTGGCTCTCAACTGCCAATGCCAAATTCTTAGTTTTCTCGGCATTTATTCATTTATTTACTTATTTACTGAACATTTAAGCTAGGGCCTAGTATGTGCTAGGTGAGTGGTGTAGCCCTGGGCTTTCTCCATGCCTAACCTGTCTTAAATGTTTTACTTTGGGATGATGCCTCACTAAACTTCCTAAGCGGAGAACTCATGTACTCCAGGTAGCACATTTGCAATTCTCCCACCTCAGTCCCTGCAGCAGGTAGGATTATAAACCTATGTCCCCAGTGCTGGCTTCAGAGCTCATTTTAATATTGTATTTCCACAGGTCAGTAGTGTTCCATTTTATCTGCCTGTTCTGAGCCCTATGAAGGCTTTGGAAAATAAAAATCTTGGGTATGAGTATTTAAATACCCTGAGCAGTTACCAGGGGCAATCGAATGTGAGAACTTATGTAGTGGGTGATGCCACATAATTAAAATAAATACATTCATATTCACTATAGATGCAAGGACCACATTCATCCTGCTTCCCGCTGCATCCCTAAGACTCAGTAAATACCTTAGTTTTAAAAGCATCAATCGTAGAGGATGAAATAACCACCAAAACAGCATATTTGTCCTCTAGTGCTGGACAAGAAATCTGTACCAATGGGAAGTGTGTAGCCATGGTACTTATGGGATGGGGGGGCGGGGCACACTGCGCACATGTGGCCATTCAGTTCTTGAGATGTAATCAATATAGATGAGGAACTGAATCTCATTTACTATTAACTCGCCTAAGTTGAAAGAACTACATATGCTAAATGGCTACCATGCTGAGCCTTAGAATCTCTTACAGAGAGAGGAGACTCACAAAGAAGCCATCATGACTCGCTGGCTGGTAAATCTAACAAGATGCTATGAAAGCACCTTGGTGAGGAAGCCAGCATACTGATGGTAATGTTTGGCTTGAAGTCTACTGAAAGGAAATGGCTGCTGGTAAGAGACTTGAAGGTCAGGTGGTAGAATTTAGAAGCAACAGCAGACAAAAGGATTCACGTGAGAGGAAAATGGAGGAAGAGGTAAGAGAAGGCAGAGATGGATAGCATGTGTTCATAAGGGAAAGGAAGACGGGGACTCAATGACCCAGAGAGCACCGATGGAGGAAGAAGTCAGAACACTGAGTTTTCTTGGCGCTTTGGTATCTCAGGGCCAACGGTAATTCTGAGGAAAATGATGTTTGCAGTTTAGAGAATTTTCTGGATTCCACTTGGCACTCTAAAGGGAAATCGTGGTAAGATGAGGCAGATGGGAAAAATAGTATTTTCGTACTCCATTACTACAGAAAATGGGAAGAAGCGCACTTATCTGAGTGGGAGGGAGGGGCACTGAACTCCTAACCACAGCAGGTGGAGAACAAAGACTGAACGTGGGTCCTTTTATCCCATTAGATATTTGGTCCTTAGACAACAAAACCTAGTTTCAATTTATACAGATACACGTGAAAGCAAGCCAGAGGAGCTGTCTTTTCCAACAAATCAACACAAGTTCACAGTTAATGCAACATTTCTTTTATTGGGAGTCAGGGACCAAGGAAAGTCTTGTAAAACATCAACAACATCACACTTGGTGCTTGGGCTACTCTTTAACAACAAACCTGTTCATTTATGAGATCCAGATCAGTGGGAACAGTGTTAGGCAGAGCCAACAAGCATTTTGAAAAAAATAAGATAGATCCATGAGCAGGACTATATATGACAATGTCAAACAGCTAAAAGAAAATTACATCAGCTAAATATCCAGGTACCTCAAAAAGTTAGACGTCTGTCCCTTAGCCTGCCCAGCTTAACTGTCTCATTGAAGACAAAAATCACAATTATCTATACGGGCAATTTAGTAATCACTGTTAAATGTCAATCAAATGCAGAGTGGCTGAAAGCCAGAATGGGATTTTTAGTTCTAGGTTTTTATGGTCAAAGTTGTCTTGAATTAGTTACACCAGCAAATGACTAGTGGTATTCGTTCCTGAAACAGCCATAGATAGACATTTATAGCACTTGCAAATGATTGCCATTGGTCAGATTGGTTGAGAAGATGTACAATGGAAGACTGGATTGGTGCAGGTGTACTAATGACTTCATGATTGGAAGAATTAAAGATAGAGTATACGTACGACTTTGGCTATTTTGTGTTCCTTGGAGACAAATCATTGACAACTTCTTGACTTAAATACACTAGTTCATAGCTGTATTTAACATTGATATCAATGCCAAGGAGGGAAGGAACTAGATTCTACTGGATTCACTCTATGCAGCGTTTGTGCCTTTAACCAAGTACCAGTTCATGTTTCTTTAGGAAATGGTAGAGTAATTTAAAAGCCACTGAAAGATAAACAATGAGGGTTTAGTTTTGGGTCTTTGTTGGGCCACTTCCAAGTATGTGTGTGTATGGAGGGCGGTTGTTTGTTTTATTGTTTGGTGGGGGTGGTTGTTTGTTTGGTTCTTTTTGGTTTTGTTTGTTTGTTTGTAAGTCACTCTGATTACAGGCTGTAGATTTACATTTTCTGTCAAAAAGATACTGTTAACAGGTAACCTAAGGCCCTGGCCTTACTGCTCTTAAAACTGAGGTTTCAGGCAGAACTAAATCGAAAGTCTCATATCAGACCAAACTCAAGAGGAAATGTACAAACTGCAGGCAGGCAGTGTACTTCACTAAGTTCTCAATTTTCTTCCATGGAAATATGTTTTTATCACTCTGGTACAATTCAGCTACAAAAGTAGGAGACATGGTGGCCATAAGTCAGCAGAAGAGCCATGTATATCTGTAGACAGGCATTAAGAGCTATGGAAAAGGTGACAACTGTGTTGGGACTCATCACAAAAGTCTGACTAGGGACTGAGTTTCATGACCACAACAACCTTGAACGTGCATAGCTGCATGTAGCACCTGGGCCAGGCACTCAACCTCACCAAAACTAGTTTCATTGTCCTCAAAGTGTGGGTGGTGTGTAGTTTTCATAGCTACCATGAGATTTAATATGTAAAAAAGTTCCTGTGTGGAATAAACTTGGTAACAATCAACTATGAACAGAAAAATCAGGAATTCTACGTAGGTACCACCAATCAATCACCTTCACCCCTGTAGTGACATAGAACTGGAACTTTAGGTCTAGTTTGGTTTAAGTGACAACTGGGGTGGGAGAGGGGAGTTACCTGTATGTAGCATCTCTACCAGACACACAGACAGGGGTTCCAAAGGTCAGGTGAAATCAAGTTAAGGTGAGGATGTGTAGTCTCCAAAATGCACCATGTGGATCTCCTCTGCCATCCCATTGCTCACCGTTATGTTTGCCCTCAGGACTCTATTTTCTCCTATCTTCCACATATCTAACTTTGTTTTCACATCCTTTCAAGTTTTATTTCCTATTCTCTCTTCAGGGGAGCGTCCTTCCTTAAGCAGACCAATTTGGCCTCCTCCAAGCACACTGTCTTTCGTGTTCTTACTGTCTCCTGACTCAGTTTATCACTACATTTTAGGTTGCTTCTGTACCTTCATCTAGCTTGATGTCCACCCTCGGAAGCAGCCGCCATATGTCACAGAGCCAAGCTTGCTGCTCAGACTCTGGGGACATGGTGTGGTGTTTCTGCATGGTGGTATGAGCATCTCGGTGGATCGCCTGTGACGGCTTTGCTGTCCTTCCAAAATGCTTTTCACTTTCTAGATCACTCTCAAGAGCACTATGTTTTGATCAAAATCTCTCTCCCCAGAAAATGTAGTCTCTTCATACATGAACACACGTGGGCAAAGTTGCCTTGACACTTGCTGACTAAAAAGCAGATGCGTACCAGGATCAAAATGGAAGGCACACCAATCTGAATGAAGACAGGGGGATACACACAAGGAAAGGGACATTTTTGACTCATGGGTGTTCTGGATTTCTCTGTTTCTTGCAAAGATTACTGTTAGCTGCAACTGCACCGTGTGGGTGGCTGATGGGCAGGAGGGGCCTCCTCAGCTGGTCACTTGCTTTGTTTCAACTCCATGGGTTGGCACGAGCGTCCATCAGTCTGCAGTCTCTGCAGTCTTTTTTTTCCTTTCACTGGGGAGACATTCCTGAGAAAGGGGGTTATAGGGCCAGCTGAAAGGAACACAGGAACAACTAGAAAGGTAATAGAACATGTCACAGACATTTATCACATCGACCGTTTAATGGAAGTGAATTTGGGACACTGGAGAGACAGTGCTATTTCCAACTACAGCAGAAATGCTACGTCACTTCAACATCAAAAATTGGCTTTCTTTCACGGTTCCTCTTGCTCAAGAATCAATGAAGCAGTCGTCTTGTCCCAGTGTGTACAAAGAAGAAAGATGCAGGTCTACCCTCCCTGAAACAGGACACACAGGAACAGAGCAAAAGATCACGGGACACAGAGCACAGTCAAACAAGTCCTAGGAATGAAGGCAAACTAAGTTAGTTGTAGGTGCCTAACTGCTTAGCAATGCAAATGTGAATGAAGGCACTGGAATTGTTGGGTGCTAATCGCTGACCCCCTGGAATTCAGCTTGGTGTTTCCAGTGCTGGCCATTGAACTTGTCACATGGTACTGAAAGAGACTGAGGGAGAAGGAGGGAGGTGGGAGAGAAGAAGAGAGGGAAGGGAGTAGTGAGAAAGAGAAAGGAAAAAGAAAAGGGAAGGAGGGAGAGGAAATGGATGGAGGAAGAGGAGAGAGGGTAGGAGAAAGGGAA
The DNA here is from genome assembly GCF_021556685.1 of Rattus norvegicus. Lineage (NCBI taxonomy): Eukaryota > Metazoa > Chordata > Mammalia > Rodentia > Muridae > Rattus > Rattus norvegicus. The sequence goes on along the minus strand of NC_141541.1, from coordinate 49,658,779 downwards.
GAAGGGAGAGGGTATTGAAGGAGGGCAGGAGTTCCTAGAATATTGGGGCACACAGGAAGGAAATTAGTCAGCTGTAAGTATATCAAGGGTGTGGGGACCAGGGGATCCAGTCTGGCTTAATAAATGAAGGGGTTTTACATTCTGGGTAGTTTGAGAAAAGGAGATGGGTTCATTTCCAGGTGGCTTTGAACATGCCAGTGCCTCATTTGGGAAGTGCGTTGTGGTTAAGAGACCATTGTAGGCTCACGAAAGGAACATGGCCACAATTCAAATAAACCAAGAGGAACAAGAAACACAGAACGTAAAGGGGCCGATCCAATGGAGAGAATAAACCACACCACAAGAAATGACTGGAGAGCAGAGGGGCTGGGGGAGAGGGTGTGGCCTAAAACATAAAGGTAGGCGTCTGTCTGGATATCTTCTAAAGTCAATGTTGAAGGATGTGAGTTTGAAACTGGGATCAAGAACTCACTTCTCCCATTGGGAAGCCGTCTTTTTCTTGTCTTTTCTTTTGCCCCTAGGCTGTTGCTTTCCTGTCATCATCCCTTCCTGAAAATAAACTCCAATCTTTAGTGCCTCCTCAACAGGGTAAAACAGACGAATAAATACTGACCCTGAGGTGGAATCAGAAGAAGCTTTAAAGGGTAACTGATGGTACAAATGGGCAAATTGGTTCACAGGTTCTGGCCTTGCGTCTAATGCCCCTATACTATGAAATAGCTTCAGTGACCCTGAGAGCTGCAAAAGCTGAGACCCCACCTAGCCCGACCTACTCGACTCACCCCACAGATAAGGCTATTTGAGAAGAGGGGTATTAATGTTTCTCTCCTACTCTACAGGAGTTGTTATGAATGAGATGTATTTGCAGGTGGTTTTTAGTTAACGAAAGCCTTTGACATAGACTTCTCTTTCATACTCACACAATGGAAAGGCATCAATGAGCTAGGCTCCCTGAATGGGATACACCACGGCACATACTGCATTAAACACTTCGAGTATGTGAGGATGCTGATTCTCTAGAAGAGGCATCTAACTGGTAAAAGGACTTAGGGTAAATATTGTGCCTGGGCAATGTATTTTGTAATCATTGGTATTGAGGATGCTAAGATTTGGCATGCATGTAATACCCATTCATGAATAAATTAGCATGTATTGTATTAAGAAAAGATAGTACATGTAGTACTTCTGTGATTCATATAGGTAGTGAATAATGGAAAGCCCAAGAATATATGAGAAAATCAAAAAACAAGAAACAAGCTATATATTGCTTTGATGTTCTATACAACCAACACATGCAAAAATGGCTTTTAGATGATATATATATATATATACACACATATACTATAAGCACTATTAAAAGGAATTTTGAGGAATGGATATGAAGTGAATAGTAGAAGAACGGACAGGTTTCACATGTTCGTCATGAGTTAGAAATTGTACAGCTTTGCTCTTCAAGTTCTATACCTACCTAATTGCCCTGAGGAGCGGAGTAGTTTCATCTGTTCAATGCAAGGGTCTCTTGAGATCCCTTTTGTAATTTGAATGAAGAAGCAAAAACCTTAGGACCTCATAGAGCCTTCCTCAGTAACAATTCTCTAAGCTCGTCTCGACAAACTCACCACCTACTGCATACACGGCAAATGGCAAGTACCAGGCTGACCAGCCAACTCACTGTGCTCTGCCTGGGCTTTTTCTTAATAGGTAGATCTTCAGGGGGGCAGCTTGCTGGAGGGGGGCTCCCCAGTGGAGCCACCAGTAGATCTCTGGAACCGTGTTGAGGCCCCCAAAAGGGAACTGATGTTAGTGCATAAGAATCTCAGCTACTCATCTCGTGACATGCAAAATGGAGGGAGGAAAAAACAGAAAAGGAATTGTTTATTATTGTTAATGGTTTGATTGCTTTTATTAGATTAAAAACCATCATCTCTGGCAAATGCCATTTCTCCAATCCCAACAAAGGAAATGGGTTCCTTATGTGTAATATTTACTATTCTGTTGTTCTCCGTGTTTCCAAGTTCTCCAGAGTCAGGATGAGGACCAAATTCGCAAAGAACTGCAAAATATTTTGCAAAAGAATTCAGATTTCTTCAGTGACAAACCCTTCGAAAGATCATTAGTTTGCAACATCTAGGTTTTCCGCTTTCGTTCTCATGGAAGCATACGGGATGTAAAGTCCTTTTTATTCTCGTATTAATTAACGAGGAATTAAAAAAAAAATGAGCTGGCTTAAAAAGCGTCCTACTCAGGAGCAATTTCAAGTGATGAGACATGCCCAAGGATGGGGGTGGGAGTGGGGGTGGGGGGCAAACTCAAGTAGGGCTACATGTAAGCAAAGTGCAGCCATACGCACATTAGTCTAATTACAGATTGCAAATTATATCGGATGTATCTAATATCTAATTTTTTGAAAGCTGATTCCACTTGAGACTTCAATAACAGCATCAACATTTTGCAGGTGGCTTCTCTGTACAGTATCCAACAGGAATTATTCCTCCAATGGGCTTATAGCCCTCAGGTTAAAACTGGAGCTCCCACTCAAAGGACCAATGAACACTGAACACTGAGGATAGCACCTAGACAAAGGAAATAGGGTGGGGGGAGTGGTGACCCTGGAGGACACCGAGTACAGTTGCTCTACTCCATCTCTACTGTGAACATGATCCTTACTTGCTTCAAGCAATAAGGAACTTCAACATCCATCATTAGAAAATGTGGGAGAGGCTACCTATACGTTGAGGAAGCCAACGGAAAACCTAAGGGCTGGGCATTTCTCAGATCCATGGGTAAAAGAAAAAAAGAAAAAAAAAACGTATGTCAAGGTGGCATGTTCTACCCCTGACTCCAAACATAAAGCCTCGTGTTAAATTCGGCTCACCTAACACATACAGTTTGTGTGTTTAAAGGTGATCTGCCCTGAGGAGCTGGCTGGCTTTTGTCCTCAAGCCCTGTATGAATCAGTCATCCAACAGCTGAAACATATTTGAGATCCCAGAGAAGGAAGCACATTTATTCTCCAAGTTGATTGGATCCATTTTTCTTGATTCCTCCTTAAAGATCTTTCTGCTAATTAGTCCGCGTTGCTGCTGCATTATTGAATTACCCGCACTTTTGTACGGTGAAATATGCCGTCGTGGCGCGCACTTTACGGTGCGGTGACTGCTCACATTTAATGCTGCCTCCACAGTTAGTACTTTCCTTTGTTCTGCTCATAAGTGGTTTTAGAAAGAAAAAAAAAGGGGGGGGGGTGGGCCCGGAAGGAGGAGCCTTGGGGTTTGTAAAATAAAATCATACATTCCTGGCGCATGTGTGCGGAATTCGATGCATTTACATGAATTCCCCTTTAGAAATTAAGTCGCAGTTCCTCTTGGAATAAGCCAAGGCACATGTCGGTGACTTCAGATGCAGCCGTGAGGCTCGGAGTGCACCTTGGACATCTCTCCAGTGAATACTCACGGTCATGCAATGGGGGACGGGATGACTTGATTTTTTTTTTTTAAATCAGCAAGGAATGTCTTTAACGAGGAAGAAGTAAATTATGATAATTACTCTGAATGGTCGGATCCTTGAGCATTGCTAATTAGCATTTATTGCCTGGATTATAGAACAATACAAGTGAAACCAAAGTGAGGTTGCTCTTTTACCTTGAAGACTTGAAAAGGCAATGGAGGAAAAGCTCTGCAGCCACCTCCTCCGGGGTGCAGACTGCAGGCAGTCTACCTCTCCTCAGCCTGCAGACCCCCTCCTTGTGCAAACACACCCAAACAGGCTCAGCATTTCCGGCCCATTCATCTTGTGTGTGTGTGTGTGTGTGTGTGTGTGTGTGTGTGTGTGTGTGTGTGTGTGTGTTAGGTTCATATTTGCATGGGTTATCAGGTTCAGGAGACTGATAACAGGCAAAACATTTTGGCCCTAATACCATCTGAGGACGATGTTATCAGTTGGGAGAGCTTAGCAATACAGAGCTGAAACTCCATGCTCCATGAAAATAGGGAATTCTCCCAAAGAAATATTTGACTTAAAAATAGAACAAAGGACTCAGCACTTGGTGAATGAAATTTTACATTTCCTCACTGGCCCTTGGGACAGAAGCTTAAGAGAAAATAGCTGAGAAAAAAAGGATGGGTTTCTGGTATAAGGACCTCTATCTATCTATCTATCTATCTATCTATCTATCTATCTATCTATCTATCTATCTATCATCTATCTATCTATCTACCTTCCATTAGGAATCTGTGATGACATAGGTTCTGAAATTAGAAAACAAAAATTAGATGTTCATGAACAGGTTGACAGCACTAAATAAACGCCATGGTCATAATTTGGCAACTGGATTTTTAAAAATAAGCCAGCAGGTATAATATAAGGAAAGAAGGGAGGAAAAATAAAAGACTCCGTGAGCCATTTATCATTCTGCAACCTCTGCTGTTCTCTACATCCCACTCTAGTAAATGAAGAGAAAAGGCTATGGTCAGCCAGAAAACGGGCCCTAAATACAGTCACTGCTCTTCCAAATACCTTCCATGGTTTCCCCACCCTGGGCCTTTTTAGTCTGGAAGAATAAGTTTGCCTAAATCTGTGAGGAGATTAAATAGACGGCTGATAGAAATTAATTCTGCCGGATGAGCAAATGCATTCGAGTTGCCCAGATGCAAATAAGAAAGATAATACTTTTCTTTGCCTTTGACATGCTAGGCGGATTAGTTTAGAATGTTAAATCTGATTTTATTAGAATATATTAGCAGTGTTTTAATTAATACCAATCAAACGTTTTTCTTTCCCTGGGGCTTGATATGTTCCTAACACTTTCCAAGTCATCTGTTTTCCCCTCCAGGAAAAAAAAAAATCCTACCAAATCACCAAAGCCTTTGTTATATTCTTTTAATTTTGATTTTACTGTGTTCCATGGAAAACCATAAACTTTTTTTTGCATAAAGGTGTTTTGTCCCTAAATTTAATTCCAGGTGCCAGATTTTAAAATGAGCTACTGTTACCCTAGCATGCCTCCTCAAAAGAAAGAAAGAAAGAAAGAAAGAAAGAAAGAAAGAAAGAAAGAAAGAGTTAGAGATTTGAAAATTAAGCGTTTTCTGTATTTTTCTGTTTTTCTTTGAGGGGAAAAGATATCACAGAACAGGTTTCGGCTGGTTCCTCTTATCAGTGGGCTTTCTTAAGCTGCTAAATTTCAACTGCATTGGCTTTGAACAGACAAAAAAAAAGGACTTTTTAAAGGAGGTGTGTGTGTGTGTGTGTGTGTGTGTGTGTGTGTGTGTGTGTGTGTGTGTGTGTCAGCTAGGTAAAAATATGGTGAGCCTCTGCACCCTGTGAACTGAATTGTAACTTGCTCCAAGGAGGCACAGGACAGCGTTCCACTCATTATCCCTCCCTTTCTCTCCAGCTTCCTGTCCTTCTGCGCCCTGAGCTCCAGTTCCCTTGGTCGCTTTTCTTCCCCCGGTGCACCCCCACTGCAGCTCCCAGTCTTAATTTTTTTTTTTTATCTGCCAGGCTGGATTTTCGCTTTTAAAGATCAGTATCAATAATACCCTGCTTGTTTCGGTTACACTCTCCCTCTAAAAGACAGTCCCCTCTAATTGATGCGTCTGGGCTAGTCTAGACTGGTAGTGATTGAACCAACCACCAATTATGTTATTCATTTCACTGAACTTCGCTGATGGGCTCCACGAGGAAGAGGGGAGTGTTGAGAAACCTGCCCTTGTGATGAAGAAGTTGCCTGCTAATATATAAAAACCTGGGTGTCACAGGCACTCTGAATGCCTGGGCGCCCGGTTTTACATCCGAGAAACAGGAGGAATCCACTCGAAAGCATAGGGACTCAGAGTACAAACAGAAGCATTTGTATGGCGTTGCCCGATCATTCGAAATCACAGAGAAATTACAGCTATCCTAGCTTTATTGATCCTGCCCACGTTTCTTCTATTAGGCTGTGTACATATCTTGCCTTCAAAAGCACCGAATGTCTGCCATTCTATCAAATGCATGATGTAAATATATATTACCCATAAGTTAAGCTGATGTACCGCCATCATTTCCACATAGCCATACATACACATTGGCTGGGCTGGGGTGGGGAATCATTAATTACTTTATATAAACTCGCGGGCAACCTCTTACAGAACTGTACGCTTTGAAGCGTCTTCTACCAAGTGGTGCCAAGTAACAGTTAAATTACAGCCGCACGGGAGGCTTCAACAAAAGACATAGTACAGTTGTTGTACACTTCTCAGCTCAGCGTGCTGGTGCAAAAAAAAAAAAAATGCTTCCTTGACTGCAGTTTGGAGTAAAATGAGTAAAATTGCAAGGAATGCTTAAAAAATAGGCAACCGTTTCCTTCACCTTTCACTCCGTGTCACAATGAGACTACAAGCCATTCCAAAATCTTTCAGAGATGAAGGTGTTGGGTGTCTGGGTTGATTTAGGTATTTTCCAAAAATGGAGAGAAAGGTTGGGCTGAGAAGAGTGAAACTGTTTAAAGGGAACCGTGCGCCCGGAGTTTTCTACAACAAAGGAAAGGTAAGCCTCCCAGTCCTTCTCTCCTATGTGAGGCAGACCTGAGACACTGCAGCTACCCTGCCGTGAAAAGTTACAATCTCAGAAAACTACAAAGTGGGGAAAATGCTAACAATTGCCCTGAGAGAGGATCATTTTGAAATTTGGTTTGCTATGACCAATAACTTTGTCGGGGTGAATTAAAATCCTGATAGCAATCTTTCTAATTTCTAAAGCAAAGTCATGGACATTGATTGACCCCCCCCTCTCCGCCCCAAGAATGCGCTAATACCAAATGTGCCCAGTTGCTTCTTTCATTCCATAATATTTAGAAAATATATATCTATCTCCTTCATTTAAAAACCCATTGTGTATAACATTTTTAAAGAGGTACCAAACCAAGGAGGGAGAACTCTTCCTTCCATTTTTTTTTTTTGTTCTCACAAAATCTTGCAAAGTAACACATATTTTATCTTTCCTGATCTCTTGATTCCCTCCTTTTGTATTGAATATTAAGAGTTGAATATTTAACCTCTCCATTTAGTCCAGACTAGTGGTGTTCGAGGAACTACGTCAGGAAAACCTAGTCACATAGAACACACGTGTAGACAATGCAGAGGGAAATACATTCTCCTGCCCATTTTAATTGGGCACAATTTTGAGATTAACTGTTGAGCTTAAAAGTTGGAGGCATGGGGCATGCTGGGACTTCAGCTGAGATGTTCTGAGGCCAAGCACCAGGCACTGAGCTGTTGGTATTACGCTCCGATAGTACTGTGTGTTGCTCTCAAGGAATAGATCCAGCAGCCTCCGTATTAGCCATATACACAGGCATCCATAGCAGTGAACATGGGATGCTAACATCCTGTGCCTACTTTCACAGAATCCAGGAGCTGCCACACTCTGGTCACCTGATCCCACCTAACAATGGAAGCCTCAGAGGTGTATTCCCATCACTCGGACAAACTTTTCTTTCTTTCTTCCTTCCTTTCTTTCTTTCTTTCTTTCTTTCTTCCTTCCTTCCTTCCTTCCTTCCTTCCTTCCTTAAAAGACAAAAAGTTCCTTCAGCGATGCAAAGGCACGACTCGCAGCTCCCAAGAGCCTAACCCGTGGATTTAAACGGTAAACATCACAAGTTAGGGTCTCAGGGACTGAGGGGAGCGCAACACAATTCTTCCTTTCTTTCTTGAAACAAAACAAAGCAAAATAAATAAATAAATAAAAATGACAGGCGATCTCGGTTGCGGACACAGGAGTAAAATGCAGCAAACAGGTGGTCCAGTGTGGCTACCTCCTCGCTCTCCATGCCTCTTCCCTTCACAAAATTTAGATCCATTTCTGTCTCCATACAGCCCTGTATACGCAACACACACACACACACACACACACACACACACACACACACACACACACACACACACATACCTGAACATGTAAATGCCTGTTGTATCAAAGAAAACTTTGCAGCTTTGGGTAAAATCACTCACCAAATTGGAAAATAATATGAATAGGCTCAGAACTATCCAGTTCTGTTCGGAAAAGAAAGGAAGCAATCTGCAATTGGAATTAAACGTCTCTTCAAACCTTTCATTTGTAACTAGCACGCTTGACTGAGGAGAGGAAAATATGCATCTACCTTCCCCCAGGGCAAGCGTGCCACATGCAACAATCCTAAGAGATGGGGTTTGGGGGAAGCGCTGGATTCCGAGGTTAGAAAGGTTTTTGAACTCACCCATTTGAAGTAGAGACTGGCTGCAGAGCTTCCAGGAGCGCCATCCGGAGCCGGGGGAGAATGTGAGCTCACAGTGCTCTAGGCTGGGCGAGGTGTTCAATAGGACAGAGAATGGGGCGGGGAGGGAAGGCGGGGGCAGGAAGCGATACTCCAAAATCCAGAGAAGACCGTAACTCTGTGGTTTATGCTTTGACCGGGGTTGGGGGTTGGGGGGAAGGCAGTTGGGTGGGAGAGGAGGGAGGGGCTGGGGCCGATCGAATTTGGGAAATAGTCGGTTAAAAAATTTAAAATAAATTAAAAAATCGAGAGAGAACAAGAAAATTTCCCAAGGACAGCTCGATTTAAAAAGAAAAAAATCTTTTTCTTTTTCTTCTTCTTTCTCTAGCATTCAGAGTTCTGTCAGTCTTGCAAACCTGGCCCTCCTCTGCATCAGCTGCTTGGCTGAGGCCAAGGCCAAAATCACCCAGAGCGAGCACCAGCCTGTCATTTGGTAGACGCAAAGTGGGAAGGGGTGGGTGCGAGCTGGGGAGATGCTCCCCCACCCTCGCCTCCCGCTGCGGATCCTTTGAAGCCTTTGGCCAATATTTCAGAGGAATCCGAGGCATAATCCCCCTCCATCTTCACAGACAGCGACTAGTGCTGTACCTGATAGAGTCGCTTTCTCCAACCTCCTCTGCCTGGAAGCCGTGCTTTCCTGTGCAGATTCCAAAAAAAAAAAAAAAAAAAAAAAAAAAAAAAAAAAAAAAAAAAGAACCGAAAGGGAGGGGAAGCCTATGGGAAGATGCCTCTTTAAAAAATTTTTCTTTCCCCTCACCCCTCCTTTCTTTCTTTTATCCCAGGCCTGAGCAAAGTAGATGGCTGGCTGGGCACACAGAATAACAAAGCACCGGCTGTAAGGGAGACACTGGAGGGGGCCCTTAGACTCAGAATACAAATAATAATAAAAATAATAATAAATAAAAAGAAAAGGAAATAGCTAACTATTTTTAATAGACTTTCATATACAACTAGGAACAGTTAAGAGCTCCAGCCACCCCCCCCCCGCCCCCGAAGAACTACAATCACGCCAGCCAGCCTGCTAAACCGTGCCTTTTCCTTCTCTACATGGTCTGTTTAGAACACCTCCCCGACACACACACACACACACACACACACACACACACACACACACACACACACAACTTTTTTTTCCTCACCTCTGTAGGTTCAGCTCATGTACAGTCCTTGGTTCAGCTCATGGTCTCTCCTTTTTTCTCTCCCTTTTTCTCTCCAAAAAGCTAGATCGTCATCACCATACCTAGTCAGCCCCTCTCTCTCTCTCTCTCTCTCTCTCTCTCTCTCTCTCTCTCTCTCTCTCTCATATTATTAATAATAATAGCCCTTTCGACATAGCAGCATGAAGTGGCTGCCTTTGAGAAAGCACATTTAATCTTTACTGGCTCCCCTAGGCTTCACTGAAGAAGAAGGCAAGGGGAGAAAAAAAGGAGAGAGAGGAAAAAAAGGCTTGTAAGGGAGGCTGCTGACGGACAGCAAGCATCAGGCACAAATCAGCGACACGTTGAATTTTCCTAGACCACACTGCCCCCTTTCTTCTCGGCTCTCTCCCTGGGCTCCTGGAAAGCCCCAGTGTCTGGTTACAGGAGGCAATGGGTCTCTTTCTGCCAACCATGGTACAGATTCCTCACATGCCTGCTTAAACCTCTGGCAGAGTAAGGAATCGATACCCCTCTCTAATCACCTTTAGCTCTTTGATGGCTTCCCCCCTTTTCTGAGAATCCACTTGGCTTCCCTCGCATCTCTCCCCTACCCCTCCCACCCTGCCAGGCTTTGGCTTACAAAGCTTGCAGGCTGTCATCCCTCACTTCCTTCTATATCTTGAAGACAAGCCTCTTCGAAAATGCTCTCGAGCTTACTCTCTCTGTGCTGTAGCATGTCTCCTCCCGGACTAGCAGCACCGGATGCACGGACACATCTCTCTGACTACTAATGAGATCAAAAATACACCATCGGGTCAGGGAACCTATACATTGTAATATATATGTATATATATTATATATATTACTATAAGTATATATTACACACATATAGTATATATTACATATGTACATAAATATATATTCTCTTGCTAGATCTACAGTTCTGGTAGCCCATTTATGGGGTGGGGGGGGCTCATTCAAGATGGGAAATGTGAGGAAGTAAGACCTCTGTCTGGTGTAGTGTGGTTCTTTGGACCAATTGTTTGGCATCCACACACGTGTGTGGATGAGCGCAGGTGAGGCTTCTTGTGAAATTTTTCTTGTTCCTTTTCTTTTAAACGGGCAGATCGTCAACAACGCCCTAAACATTTCTTTGAAATTTGTGTGTGAAAGCATAAAAGAGCAATGACTCCAGTCTATATTTAAGATACACACACACTCTTCGGGCGCACAATGACCGTAATGCTAAAACTCTTGCCTTTGAATGGTTGAATTTTGCTGGTTGCCTCCGGTTGCAATGTGCACTAATTTGCCACTTACGTTCCTGGGTTTTGGAAAGCTACTCAATCAGTCTCCTCTGCTCAGACAAACCCTTGGCTTCTGCAGCAGACATATTTTCTGATTCCCAGAGCGTTTGTATCCTCCCATATTCATCAGATACATTCATACTTTATTGATCAGTCTAATGTCCTTCAATAATGATAAGCAATACTTCGGATGATGAAAAAGAGGGGGGTTGCAAGAAAAAATAGAAGCCATTCCCTGGGAGATGAAGGGTTTGCTGTCTTGCTGTCGCAGGTTTTAAATGCTTGCCTTTTATACAGTGTCCTCTCACGGTCCGTACCACTCCCCAAATTAGGGTCTCTGCCTATCTATAAACACAGGGTATACTGCTGCCTTAACCCAGTTTTCCCAATGAGGATAGAATCCTGCAGACAACAGACAGTGCTGTGTTAAAATAGAATACGGGGTTCTGTAAATAGCAAGAAAGGGGGGAAGGCAGCCAAGGATGCAGGTTCCCTGCAAGTGGGTGTTTTAAAAGGTAGTTTCTTTGTGCTCCTCACAGACTTTCATTGTGCTTTGTCTCTGATGGTGAGACTTCAGATGCACGGCTGGAAGCCGAACGAAGGAGAAGGAAGAGGGCTGGAGATGAGGCACCAGAGGAAGGGGGAAAGAGAGGAGAAGAGAAGAGAGGAGGAGGAAAAGCAGGAGGAAGAAGTCAAACGGGCCTAAGAGTACAAGTTCCACAATGTTGGAAGATCTTCAACACTTTTTTTTTTGTCACGACTAGGAAGGAAGAAGGTGTTTGCCAGGAGTTGGTGACTGGGTCAGAATCTTTTTCAGATTTGACTGCTTGGGTGTTTGTACTAGACTGATAAAGAAAAGAGAGGGGAGGGAGAGGGAGGAAGGGAGAGAGAAACATGCTAAAATAATCAAGAAGGGTGGAGCTGTCAAAAAAAAATCTTTGACTCATTGGGTGCCTCCCTGTAATGCCAAGATGACGCATTCCTAAGGAGATTCCTTGGTTGTCTTGTATCTGTGAGGGCCTGAGAGCAGGGAACTGCACCCAACCAGAAAGGAAAGACAAACAGAACGAAATTCTCCAAACCCCTCTGACTTGCAGTAACAGTTTAGCATAACTTCCCCACACTAAGCTAATTTGTCCTTGCCTGTGTTCGGTTTGCTTACACGGATACACAAATACATGACTTGCGAAAGTTGGCCTAAGGAACACATCATTTTCTCCATACAACTCGCCATGTCTTCAGAGGATACTTATTTCAAGCAGTTAACACCTGACCCCAATTTCTGTGGGTAATTAGTGAGCTAGATAACCACACAAAGTGGGTAATTATTTAGTACCCAAGGGTACGCTAGAAGTGGGTAGTGGCTTTGTTAGCAAAAGCATATCTCTAATTATTGTATCTGTGATGGGTGTCTTAAAAATACCAGCTACTCTATCAAGCGGCCCATGATAAAGGAGTAGCTGTTTTACTGTCCTCAGCATATACGTAACATGTCTTCTGTCACGGTTAAGAATATTTACCTCTAAGGCATGGAGTATGGTGAAGATTAATTAGTTAACAACCGTAAGACTCTCAGAAGATTAGATGAGCTAGAGAGCTTCTAACTCCAATATTAGTGTCACTGTTGTTACATTGGCCACATTACTTCTGACTGAGAGATATTGGAGGGAGTAGATGCTATTGTTCACCCTATGTCTTGGTCTGATGTTAATGCAGAGGCCACAAACATAATGAATGTGATCATGAGAAGCGGTTGACTGCCCAGTAGTCTAACCAGGTTGGGAAAGAGAAGTAGACGGTGTTGAACTGACAGCTGGCTCAGGTTAGGTCTGAGGAGCTGGGGTGGGAGGTGGAGAGAGGGAAGAGCCACAGGAAAGAGTCAGGGATGAGTCTGCATCAGCTGAATCACACCCTCCTTCTCAAGTCTTCTACGCCTCTGACAAAGCACCAATGTACAGAGAGCTCTCAGAGAAGACATCTGTGAAAGTCTTGGGATAAGCTTAGCATTATCACATCGACTCTACAGTATTTGTTGTGGAGAACTTCCATACAGATCATGTAAGCTTATGCGGGTGCGTTTTAATAGAATGAATACTGTGTGGAGGGTAGGCACGTAGAGGACAACCTCACATATCTTCAAGCCAAGACTGGAACCATGAAAAAGAAGCAGTTTGTTGTTTTAATAAACCATTCCAAGGGTGAGGAGGGTACTATTTATTTTTGCTGAGAAGGAAAAAAAGGTGGGCAGGGGGGAGAGAAAAGACAAGAGACACAGAGACAGAGACACACAGGGAGTCCAAGCACACTTTGGGTAGCCTGATCCTGGAGATGAGCCAAGCCTTGAAAACAATAAATGAAATAGCAACAGGAAAGACTTAGAGCACCTACTACTTTCTCTGTGAGTGTCCATCACCTTGGGTCTGTTGTCTGGGTCTAGCAGCGGCGGGGACACATGGGGGCCTCTGGAGTCTGCATTTTCAAGTTGGCTCACCACATTTTTTCTCTCAAAGCAACGTTGTCCTGGGGATTGACTTAGAGATTTGGGAGGTGCAATCAAGTGGGAAGTGGAAGAGAAATATGCAAAGATGTTGTATTCCATCCAGCGGATGCTTCTAGGGAACTGGGAGGAGAGTTGACCCCATCCTTCAGCCAACTGGAAAACAGTTGAAATCCCCTCCACTGGCCAGGACACACTGAGGCTGGGATTGGAGACTAAGGTTGGGGCGAATAGATTTGAATATAGTGTTTGGGAACTGAGAGGAAACTTCTCCAAAAGATTCAGAGCCAGTCTTGTGACCCGAAGCCCAGTGTTTGTCACCCCCTCTCTGAGCTCAGAACTACAAAGGCTAGCTGGCATTCTCCAGTCCGCCCAGCTTCTTTCAAACCCACAGACTGTGCCAGACTTGGCCCCACCTCCCCCTGCAGCAGATTCTGTAGCCCTGCTCCACAGACGTGCGGCAGGAAAGCTGATTTCCATTTTAATTGCCCTACCTGGCTCGCCCCTCTGTCACTGGTCCTGGTTCTTGGCTCTTGGCAAGATTTCAAAGGACCAGTCAATTGTTTTGACTCCCCCCACCCCCAAAACTTAATCTTCAACACATCCGGTTCCTACTTCCCCCCAAATGCGATCCTTTCAAACAAAACCTTCTCCCTTTCTGCCTTGTCCTGCACTATGGACACCTGCTTTCTTGGGCCTCTCCTACTTTTGTGTAACTTTTTAATTTTATTTTATTTTGCCTCACATAATGGAGGGACCTGAAGGAAAGCCAAAGTCTTTTCTTTATAACATTTTCACCCGTACTAAACCACTAAACCATCTCAGACAATGTAAAGCAACATAGGACATTTCCTAAAAGTTCACCTGAAAAAGACTGGATGAGCAGAGAACAGGTGTGTGTGTGTGGGGGGGGTGCAGAGACACAGAGAGACACATTCAGAAAGATGGAGGAGAGGCAGAGAGAGAAAGAGACAGACAGAGAGAGACAGAGACAAGAAGACAGAGAGACAGAGAGACAGAGAAAATGTACCCAAATATGAGAATGCAGTAGGCAAGTCAGGCAAATAGCTGGAGGGTGTTAACTTGGCAAGAACATACAGATCACACACATACACACACACACACACACACACACACACACACAGAGAGAGAGAGAGAGAGAGAGAGAGAGAGAGAGAGAGAGAGAGACCAGAGAGACAGACATAGACAGAGAGTCTCTATCAAGCATCTACATTGAGCAATTCTACCACAGTTCCCCTAGATTGGATGATTCTGTCAAAGTAACTGTTTCTGTGGACGGGTTGGGCCAGGCAACATGGTTCTGCATCTAGAAGCTGAACCACAGCAGCCTCTGGGATGGAGCAGAATAGAAATGAGGGCAGATGTCTCTAACTCACCACCTCTGTGTATGTCAGTCTGGGCTTAGGGGATAAGACAGGTGACAATGGTACCCCCATACATCTCCAAGATGTTATGACCCTAGCAACTGCCATTTTTCCTTACGGTTCCTGCTCATGCTTCCTACTTAAGCACTTACAGGTCCCTCTTGCAATCCTCTGTTTCTGTTTCTTCTAATAGATCGCTGGGGTTGGGTGGGGCTTCTATATTCCATATGCAGAAAGCTTAAATCTCAGCCCTTGCCTTTAAAGACATCATGAGTGTTTTATAGGTCCAGAGAACAGGGTTCAGAATAGGCAGCTCTGCCCAGATAGTGTGGGTCAGGGCCAGGATTTGAACCAGGTTACAGTTTGCCTAAGTATAGTCTTGCCTTTGCGATGTTACAGCCTCTCGCCCTGGGTTAGTGTCCTCAATCTTTCTGATCAGTCTCCTCAGACTCCCTTAGTCCTCCTGTATATTTTATACTTTACTCTGTCCTAGAACTGTTTTTATTTTGATGATTTTATCCAGCTCATTGTCGTCTTGTACTTAAGGATGTGCCAGGCATTGTGCTGGGCAGTGTCATCCTTGAAGTTGGGGATAGACAAAGGTGCATGGCCTCTCTATCCTGCTGTCAGCGTCTCTGTGCTCTAAGGCTGTGGAGGAAGAAGCTTTGACAATTTCCCATGTTCCCTTAGAGAGTGAATGGCATCTACATGCAACAGGAGGTACCAAAGGGGTTTGAATACATTTTTATGTTAATATTTTCGTATTGAAGCTTTTCATTTATTTTTACATTTATTATCTACTGTGGGGTGGGACATAGGCCACAGCACACAAGTTGATAGCAGAGGACATTTTGAAAGGTCAGTTGTTTCCTTCTACTGTGTAGGTTCAAGGGACTGAAGAAAGATCACCAGGCTTGCCAGCAAACACCTGTAACCACTGAGCCATCTTGCCCCACATTATAGCTTTTTGAAAAATGGTATTATGTATAAAGTAGCCTTTTGAGAAGTTAGCACACTGCTGTACATAACTAGCATGTAAAATAAAATTGGTGAGAGTCAGCCTAATTTTTTTAAAGACTATTGTCTGGCTGATGGTCTATGTGGTGTCACAGTCATAATTCCTTCTGTAAGTTCTGAGGTCACATGGTTTCTTGTGTAAAGCCACCACACTGTGGCTCAGGAGGTCTCTTCAAGTGATAAATTGTGTCCGGTGATATGGTAGTGAAGGAATAGTCGGGTCTGCATGTAGGGGGAAAAGTATGTATGTCAGTCCATACAGGGGTCCAGGTCTGCAGTAGGCAATCCAGTCACAGTGCCCTCATTTCAGAGAAACAGGGTGAGATGCTCCAAGTGTTCCATGGCTGTCTGGCCTGAATGTCTCCAGGGTTTCATAATGTGTACTCTGAAGACAGATTAGACAATTCCTTATTTTGCTTAAGGGAAGAATATTTTAAGTACATGTAATTGCTATCTTTGCAGGCTAAGTTCTATTCTCGTCTTAAAACAAAACAAAACAAAAGGTTTCTCATATTTTTTTTCACTTGAACCCATCTACTAGTATATAGCACAGAGCTAGAGAAAAAAATTCCCAGAAAAGCAAATCCGGGCAGTGGATACATCATCGGGTTGGTATGACTGGATGACTGGATAGGGTCTAAACGTGTGAGGTGCCTTGGGTACAGTTCCTCTTGGCCTCCTTGGTACTTTTGCCAATGTCTCCTCCTGGAGTTTTCTCTGAGGTGTGGAGTCAAGTACATAGTGACCATCACGGGTGCAAGAAAGAGGAAGAGGAAGTGGGCTGGGAATCATGGCTGGAAGGTATGATTGGCAGGTGTTGCTGAGCTGTGGGATGGATCTGTTCTGTTCGCCCTAAATTGTCTGTTATTGGGTAGAGCTAAGGAGGACTATGACTAACCTGGTGTTCACTCTGTCCTCTATCTTGCTGGGTATTCTGGTTGGTTACAAACATGTTGCCATCTTCACCACCTGGGAAAATTTTCATGCTATCAGCCCAGAGCACAGTTTGTAAAGTTTTATCCTTTGGTGAGATTCTTCAAGGGAGAGCTGGGTAGGATGCCACAGTCATTCTATTCCAAACGCTCTCAACATATAGAGTATTCAAACTCTTCCAGGCAGGGCTCCCCCAGGTATTACCTGCTCTTCACAGGAAGAAGGGGAATGGAAATGTATTTGCATTCTGCATGGTCAGCAGAGCCCTTTTCCTTGGGCAATGAGGCTGAGGCAATAGGGAGTGGCATGTGCTGTAGGTTGCATGTGGCTCAAGTAGTCTTAAGGTCTGTCATTTCACTCTAAACTATTCCTAGGTTGTAAGTGTCTGCTTAGGTATGTCAGGGTGAAAAACTGGATGATTTTCTTCATAAGGGAAATTTGATTTTCTTTTGTTTGGGGAGTGTGTTATGGTTTAATAGAAGCTGTACCCCTAAAAGGCTTGTGCATTGAAGACTTGATCCCAGATAATAATGCTACCCAGTAAGCATTGAGGCAAGCTTTTCTCATCAAGGAATCAACCCACTGAGAATTCCAGAGGCTGAACTGCCTACTGGGAGGTGGGGCTGGATGGAGGAAGTAAGACACCGTGTGTGTGTGTGTGTGTGTGTGTGTGTGTGTGTGTATGTGCATGTAAGTGTGAGTGTGTGAGAGTGTGAGTGTGTGTGAGTGTGAGTGTGTGTGAGTGTGTATGTGTGTGAATATGTGTAAGTGCGAGCGTGTGAGTGTGTATGAGAGTGTGTATGTGTAAGTATGAGTGTGTATGTGTGAGTATGAGCGTGTGAGTGTATGTGTGTGAGTGTGTGTGTATGTGAATGTATGTGTAATTGTGAGTGTAAGTGTGTGTGAGTGTGAATGTGTGTGAGTGTGTAAGTGTGAATGTGTGTGAGTGTGTAAGTATATATGCGCGCGCGCCCCCTGAGCTCTGGTGAAAGGAAGGGGCAAGAGAATTGTCTCCATCTCTCCATAAGGAGAGAGAAAAGGAGTCCTCCCACAGTTGGATGCCTATTACCTGTATACCATAGAGGATTCTGTGACAAAGCCCATTATTCTTGGCCAAAGGGTGTTATCTGGGAGCCAAGTTCTATTTCCTCCTAGAGTCCCTGCCATTCATTTGTCATTAGGTTCAAGCTGCCAACCCAAGAGATGCAGATCCACCCCTGGGGCTTTGGAAGATAGAGGTTACTGGGCCAAGATCCTAGAGAGGATAACCAAATAAAGACACAGGCCAAAGATTTGGTCTGGAGTCATTCCTATACTTTTGTAACTGCCACACATAGCCTTGGGGCTCGGGAAGAAAAAGAGATGAAAGGGAAGGCTATGAAAGCCAAGAACATCCCCATCTCAGATCAGCTGGTGTGGTTTCTAGAGACTCTGACCAAATTAATATTCCTTAGAAACTGGCTCCTTTGTGGTATCCATCATCCATGACAGGGCAGGGAAAGAGGAAGACCTCTGACTTCCCAAGAAGGAGAGGTTAGACTATGACTGGTCTTCACATTTTCCAGTCAAATTCTCAATATTGTCTTTCACAGTCGTTCATAATCGAGAGTCAAGGCAGGGGTTAGGGGGATGGGTCAGTGAGTAAAGGCTTTGTTGTGCCAGAATGGGGACCTGAGTTTGGATCCCCCACATTTGCATAAAATCAAGACTTGGTGATACAGCTTATGTCTGGTCTCCACTTATGCATGTATGAGCAAATGCACCCATACGCACACATACATATAACACACACATACACACACACACACACACACACACACACGCATGCCCACATGTGGCACACGCATGCACATGAACGCATTCACATAGACACACAGACATTTCCTCACATTCATACTTTTCATAGTCTCTGGCTTTCGCAGGTCTCCTGATCGTCTCTTTTAGCCACTGGCATTCTAACAGTGCAGGATAGGAAGCAATAGAAATGAGTGTCATCGTGCCACCACTCCGAGATCTTACTGGTGGGAACCAAGACGGTTAATAATGACTAAGAGCTTTGATCAACAGGACGATAAGAGCACTGACCTTCAAATCTAGGTCTTGTGAGCTAGAATGTGGACGTTACCAAATTCGTTCGAAGGGTGGGTTTGCATGAATCCAAGGTGTCTTTAATAATAACCACGCCCCATGGCTCCCTCTGTTATTAATGAACGACAATGTGTCGAGGAAGGGCTTTCAACACTGCACAATTAAATTTACTCAAGCGTTTGTGAAATAGATGAGTCTCCAAAGTGCTGAGCATGCAGAATTTTTTTTTTTTTTTTAGAAAAATTAAAAGAATACGGAAGCATAACTTGAGATGTATTCTTGGGTCCAAGGTGCTGTGGCAGAGTCAGAATTCCTGTAGAGATTCAAACATCGAGAGATGAACAGGAAGCACTCGGGGGAGAAGCTGAGGAATATTTTAAAGGCAGAAACTGCTACCTCGGAGATTTTAAATTTGGCACATTCGACACTTCTCAAGGAGTCTCTCCCTGCTACAAGCAGCAAGGACATGAATACCAAAGAGAACGGTGCCACTGGAGCCAGGCTTCTTTTCTGAGGTCCAGTGCTTTGACCTCCATGGAGGTTGGACTCTGGACTCCCATACAGGACAGCACATGTCAAACTACTCGTAGCCCATGACACCACACCCTCCTAAATCTGGGGAAGGTGAAATCCTTTCTTTTCTTCCCTTTGGTTTCATTCTCAAGTCTTTAAAGACTGACTGAGATTTTGATTACCTACCACCCCAATTCTGGATAGTTCACTTAGGTCTGTGGGTTTGTAAGCTTAGCTCTGTAGTGTGAGTGGAGGGAGGGGCATAGGAGAACATGAGGCATCCCGCTTACCGCTGTATTCCTTATTTCCTGTTCCTTCAATACGGAGTCTCCTACTGGACACAAACCTCACCAGCTTTCAGCTAGGCATCCTTGCCAGTGAATCCTGAGCTCTGTTTAATCTCTGCATGCTCACTGCCAGGACACGGGGACTACAGGTGTACACAGCCATGCCCACTTTGATGTGGTCTCTCGGAATCTGTACTTATATCCTCATGCTTGTGTGGCAAGCACCGTAGCAACCGAGGTGGCTGCCCAGCACCCCAGCAGCAGGATTATGGAAGAGGACACAGTATATTTGGTCCTACTGAGGTACAACACAGCACTGGCCTTCTAATAAGAACTCTGAGAGTGTCTCTTTTTAATTCTGCATTCTTCTGGGACATTGATAACATCCAGATTCATAAAGTATGGAAGGAATACAGACCAGCCGATTGATTAAATACATATTAACACTCTTAAATTGTTGTTTTGATTTTAATTTTCTGGGTTTCGTTGCTGTGGTTGTTTGCCTTTGTTCGCTCGCTCGCTCGCTCGCTCGCTTGCTTAGTTTAAAGATCAGATTTTTCAGTACAGTCCAACCTGTGCAAAACTTGCTGTGTAGCTCAGGCAAGCAAGCTAGCCTTGAACTTGCAATCTGCCTGCTTCAGCTCCCAAGTGCCGGGATTAGGTGCCACAATGTCCCACCCAGACAAGTGATCTCTAATTGATCCTTTCCAGTCAAGATCCCGATTACCACAATCTACATCTCAGAATTTACGAGAGAGAGAGAGAGAGAGAGAGAGAGAGAGAGAGAGAGAGAGATAGGCGAGTATGTTAAACATAAAATAAGTAAGTCCGCTGCCATTGAGATTCTCGTTAAAATATTAACAGTGCGTTGGATGCATCTGCTATGTACCTACCCATAGCCTTAAAGACAAAGTAACAAAAAAAGGGGGCTTTGGAAAAATAAACAAGGAAAAAGACTAATAGGCAAATTAATAGGAAATCAAGTGATTGATTTTCCCCACCAATCTAAATGCACATATATGACTGTGCTCTGATAACTTGCTTTGTATGATGTGGTTAGAAATTATCAAAGTGCCAGGAAGTGAGCTCTGTTCAACAGACACATGGAGAGTCGCTGAGGCATGTACGGACTGGCTAGGGGGTGTAAAGGCAGGGGAAGAATCCTGTAGATTGTCTTAAAGAAAGTCTTTGTGAACTTTTTTGTATTTATTGGTTTTTTAAACAATTCTTCATACACTGTATTTTTATTACAGTCTGCCCTCTCACCCAAGTCCTCCAAGATCCTCCCGACCTAAAGAACATGTTTAACATGGGCTTAATTAAGTATGAAGATTAAGAGACACCTGGAAGCATGGTGCGGAGTTCTCTGAGGCATAGAAGGTAAGATATATCCAAATGTGGAAACGGATTCCTCGACGAAAAGATGACAGCATCCCACACAGCAGGTCTCTTCTTTTGGGAACAGATAGAGACTATACTGGAAGACACTCATGCATAAAATGCGATTCCCTATCCTACTAAGGACAGACAGAGAGGGAAATAGAATTGTCACAAGAGTCTGGGGCCTTTTTCCGTTCCTCTGGTGGTCTCATCTCTCCTTTGGGGAGTCTTCCCCACACTGTAAGTCTATCTTAAGCAGGATAGGCCACAGTCAATTCTTAATAAATGTTGCAATTAAGTTAACTTACAGACAAATTGACAACTACAAGCTCAAGTGAGACCGTATCCAAAATAAGCAAGAAGTGCGGTTCACTTAGATCTAGATAGTGAGATTTCAGCAAGCATGAATCTTCCTCCTTCTTTGAAGACGCCAAAGTCTGGTGTGCCGAGTTCTATGCATGAACTTGGCATCTGGCCCTAGGGAAAACTGAAGGCTGACATATCCTTGTCTGAGCTGCTTGCTTAAACTTCTGGTTCTATTTCGGTCTCGAGTGATCCCAAGACACATGACCCAATGGAAGAAATAAAGAACGGAATTTTAAGAGACACGAGCTCTCTGCTCAGTTTGTCATGGTGACCTTGGATAAGACGTCTCACCTCTAAGATCTTGAGCAACCTTCCTTAAACAACGAGCGAGACGGCTGAACTGGACAAACCCCACCCTTCAAGAGAACTTTCGGATCGCACCAGCCAGCTCGATGTCTGGATTCTCCTCTTACAAAGGCATTTTCCGAAGAGCTATGATACAGATGGAATTTGGTTTTTATACTCAGAGGAGTGAGGAGCGGGCTCAGTGGGTCAGAGTGCCCGCCACAGAGGCATGAGAACCTGAGTTCAGATAACCAGCATTTCTGAAAATGCTAATGGCTGCCTGTGAGCTTGTAACCCCGGGGCTATGCAGTCTCCAGGCTAAGACAGGGGGTTCTCAGGAACTTCCTAGCCACCCAACCTACTTGTAATGGGGAACTTTAAGTTCCCCATCTCAAGGAAATAATGAAGAGAAAGAGGAAGACACTCAGTGTCCTTTAGCCATCTCCACGTATGTGCACAGAGATGCACATGTACCTGAACACACGTGTGTATGTACATCCCACATGCAAAATAAATAATTGTAAATACATGAAGTATGTAATCTTATATTAAAAACAATTTATAGTATAAATAGACTAATCAGGAGGAGAAAAATCTTCAGAATCTCAGCATGGAGGGATCCATCACAGCAAATGGGGCAGTGAAAAGGGACCATAACTTGTCTATAAAATCTCCTGATACTTGAGAGGAAATGAAAGATGGACAGCTAGCTAGCTGGCTAGATACATACATACATACATACATACATACATACATACATACATACACAAAGATTCTTGGCAGTAAAAAATATCTCGAGGAAAGACAAGCATTATTTGTTATTTATAAAGTTGGTCTAGACAGAATAGCTGACTAATCAAAAAAAATGTGCTCTGAAGAGGAAGTCTGACCTCATGCAGAGTGTCAGCCTCACCCCTATTTAAGTGCACTGTCTGCATTTGTCAGTGACAGGAAGAACAGTACTCCATAGACGCACAACACCGCTGCTCACTGTGAATGGGCAGAGCTGGCCCAAGTTTATCATCATGATCAGCTCAGACCACACCTGCGAAAGATGTTGGTTATGTCAACTTCTTCAGAAAGTGACTCCATCCACGTTTCAGATAGACTTCCTCCTAGAGACTTTCCCATGACCAGGCACGTGTCTGTCTATGGATCGGAGAACTCAATTTTCATCCCAGCTTTCCCATCCCATCTGCCTGTCCATTCTTTTTTTCCTACAGGAGCTAAGAATTTTATAAAGCTCAGATGTGCAAAATAATCAATCCCAGGTCAAAAAATGTAACTTTATTAGCAGAGTTTTTGTTTAGCATTGTACTGATCACCTAAAGAATTTGTTCTTATCTAATTCGTAAGTGTACATATATGTGCTTATATATGTGCTTGATGTTTTGATTTTTAATTCCTTTTTAAGGGCAGCATTCAAAGCGATAGGTTTTGTTACAGCATTTTTATAGATCTATGCCATGATGCTTTGTTTGTATTTACTCCTCCCACTACACTGGCATCACTTCCACTGACACTTTAAAATACATTATCACTGCACGATTGCTAACTGTTTGCATCTATGTACTTACAACCATGTATATGCATGGGTATGTATGGGACTACATAATTATTTATGTGCAAGCTAGGTGCAGCGACCTCCCCCTCCCCCTTCCTGTCCACCTAGGAAATCTGTTTGGAGATCAACCGCTGCTCTCTCCTTGGACTTGATGTATAGCGTAGCCAGCCATCCTCGATTAACACAGCTCCCTCCTGGGAAAAGCCACAGAATAACTTTATTGATCTCCTTTCCTTCCCCTTCTCCACATTGCTCTGCTGAAATGTTGCCTTGGCTCTTAAACATTAGACCACAAGAAAACAAGGGAAAAAATGAAAACCTTTGGTTTGGGGAAATCAGGTTGATTTCCTTATATCCTTTTTTTGAAAGAAAGATAGAAAATTAAAATGAGAGAAAAACAAAAACAAAACAAAACAAAACAAAAAAACCCAAACAAAATAGGTAGCCCTGTGTGTAGCAAGGAGAAGGTGCTTAGTTTCCTGGATTTCTTAACACAGAAACCTATGCTTTGCATACCTTGTTTAAGTGAGTTCTGCTCCTCCAGGGCTCTCCATCCTCTGTGACTTCGCCGCCCGCCATTTTTGAAAAATGCCATGACTTTTATAAATACCGTTTTATCTCACACTTCTGAGCACACACCCAGCACACCAGAATGCGTTTCCATTGGTCAAGTTTTTCTTTTTACTCTTCTTGGGGTGGATTAAGGGCTTTTAAAAAAAAACGTTTTAATTGTGGTTGGATTTTGTTGTCTTTTAAAGAAAGAAAACTATGTGCAGAGGCTTCGGGCTCCCGGGTGCAGTTTAGAAGTTTCTCTGGTAAAATTTTCTTCATGTTTCTATTGTTGACATTTGTCAGTGCCGGGGATCAAACTCCAGACCTAGACAAGCACACTACCACCAGCCCTGAGCTCTCTGATTTTAGAAATAACAAAAAGGAGGCTGTCAGTAGTACCCTCCTGCCTCCGGTTCTTTAGATCACAGGGGAAGAATGGCCCAGTGCGTCACTCTCCCTGTCCTTCCGGCTTCTGAGCCATCCTGTGGGACCAGTTCTGAGAGTGGGCAGGGAAGGGTCAAGGCAGTGGAGAGAGGCAGAGAAAAGGGAACACTGCGAGGGCGAAGCAAAATCTCTAAAAACACCTCCTCCTGCCCTTCATGTAGTTCTACTCCCTGTAATAACAGTTCATGAAAAGCTCCTGAAGTTTCTAATCTACCAAGTTCAATTTAGCACTCACAGTTTTATTTTTCCTTTCGTTTAGATTTTTGTTTTGTTTTGTTTTGTTTTGGCTTCGGTTTTGTTTTGTTTTGTTTTTTTTTTTTTTTGGTTTGTTTGTTTTGTTTTGTTTTTTGTGCTCCTGTGATTTATCATAAGCCACGATAAGCAAATAAAGATACCTTAGTCAAACGGATTCTACCATTCACAATGGAATGCTTGACTGAACCAGATACTTGAGAGGCAGAAACAGGGGCATTGCAAGTTCAAGATCAGCGTCCTCAAGTTAGTGAGGCCCGGTCAAAACAAAAACAAAAAACAAACAGGGTGGGCATCTCAATGGTACTGCCCTTGCCTCGAATGAGCAAGACCCGAGATTGATTCTCGGTGCTGCAAAATCAAATCCAATCAAGCCCAGCGCTTACAAGAACCACTCACTACTCAGGCACGAGCTGAAGAAATTCACAGGAAGGAAGTAGAGACCTTGCAACTAAGCAAGGTTACCACAATGCCCAAGGTTGAAAGTACAATTGAGTACTAGCAATAAGATATCTACCCATCTACCTTTTTTAATATGTTAATAGACACACCCAGTGCAAGGACATCAGCTCGCCATGCTGGCCAGGGGATAGACTTTCTTTTTCCTGGGTTTATAAGCTTAGTTTTAATTAAATGCCATGTGAACTTTAACTAAATGACTTGTCATATATATATTTGCATTTTCTTTCCTTTCTGAAAATTTGAATGAAGAGACAGCCATTTAGAAGGACTATGGGTAAAAATGGGTAGAAAGACATGCTAAGAATAAAGCCATCTTGTTGAAATCAAGTTCTACTCTGCCATGACAGAGTGTGAGGAACCTGTCCTGTGATCCTGCTTCATCTGCCTCAGGTGAGTGACCTGGAGGGGCTCCAGAGTACATTTTCCGGAAAGCTCTATTTGTATTAGAGGAGTCAAGATTGCCATTTTTCTAGACAACAGAAATCTTTGATTACTCTACAAGTATAGTTCAGCTGCAGCATCTATCTGCCATTAGGTTCATGGAACTGTCAAGCATTTACCCTCCCAGGAAGACCACACAGCACTAGCTCAGCTTCCACTGCAAGATCTTTCTTGGCCTTCTATTGTCCGGTGAAGAAAGATAACAAGTCCACCATCCTTTAAAGCTACTGTGTGAAAATTTTTCAGAATTCAACATCCACCTATGTATTCATCTCATTAATTCATTGTATTTTATAGTTTAACTCTCACACTCACTGTGCTCAGTGTAGGCTCACTGCGAGGTGGTCTTATGGTTTAAATTTGAGTGTCTCCCCATGGGCTCATGTTTGTAATATTAGTCCACAGTTCATGGCATTAGTTTGAAAGCTATGGACCCTATAGGAGTTGAGGCTTGGCTGGAAGAAATGGATTCCCAGAAGTAGGATTATGAAGGTTATATATTCCCTTGGTTCTCTTCTCTCTCTTTATCTGGTTTGTTACCCTATGAAGACCTAACATCACAAACTAGATGCACAGAAGGAGCTGCTCCATCTGGCCTTGGTTTTCCAAGTGACTGCTCTTGAGTCTGGAGAGATGATTCAGTGGTTAAGAGCACATCCTTGCTTCTACCGAGGACCTGAATTTGTTTCCCAGTTGCTCACAACTGTGTATAACTCCAAATCCAGGGAATCAGACACCATTTTCTGGCCTCTGAGGGTAATTACAATCACATATACATACCACCACACAGACACACATGCTCACACATAACTAAAACTAAAAATAAATATTTTTTAAAGATTAGAAATTTCAAAATAAAATAACTACTCAGTAATCTTCGACAACAGTTTCCCAGGGGTTACATATTTATATATTTCTTTCCTCTGATATCTCCATATCACTCAATTTAAGCTTGCTTGATCAACATTATTAACTGGCAGTAAGCCTCAACAATGTCTTTCCATTAACAAGTTTGATATAGACACCACATTGAATCTGGGTCTATTGTATACACTAGGAAAAGAGTCCAACATTAACTTCAGGAACTAAAACAGCAAGGTTAGTTTCTCGATTCTTTTTCCCCTCTAATGGGAAAGATCTTGCTTTGTTTCTAGAAAGCTTTACATCCCAAGGGAGATTATTCCGGAGACTACAATGATCAGGAAAAGATTAAAGCTTTGATCCAACAGTCTGTTGCTTGATATGTACAGACTATCAAGAATCATATTCCCTGTAGCAGGGTCAAGGGAATGACCACTGAATTCTAAACATTTCAATGATGTTGTAAACAATCCTCTGGTGAAGCACCAAGTTCCCGACCACATTGTAAGCAAATAAATAAACACAGTACAATTATTTCTTGTTCTTCACATTGGAAGACTTCAGGAGCATGTAGTTTTAATTGAGAGTATGGCATCACTAAAAGACGTAAGTCTGCCATTTTCTTCCTGATGTTGGTCTACAATGTCTCGGGGAAGATGGCACATCAGTCACACTGGCGGTTAGGAAAAGCTTGCTAATCTCCTGGAGGATGTAAAATACTGTTCTGCTAAGAGAGAAAAGAGACTGAATGTCGATGCCTCTTAGTAGCCACAGAGGCTATGATAGGCTCTAGCCTTCCACATGGCCCATATCAAGCCAGAAAAAGAAGGACTGTTAGCTCACAGAAATTAGACTATGGACCCTTGTTTCCAAACAGGACTGATATGTAACACATACAAAATTAAAATGACTCCTTTCACACCAAGCTATGCAAATGCTTGAGTCAGAATGGCCAGGTCCTGGAATTTACCTTTTGTTACTTTAGTAGGATCTCAATGATGCCTCAGACTATCCATGACAATGAAGGTAGTATCTGACTGCAGAGGGTGGGTTTTGATGCTAAGGTCCTGTTCCCAATTGGTTCTTGATCTGTCAGTAAAGAAGCCATGGATCAATTGCTGGGCAGAAGGAATAGGCAGGACCTCTGAGCTCCTGGAGCCAAAGAGACAGACACAAGGAGAGGAGTGGAGAGTTTGCCATGCTTCTGTGGGAGGAAAGGTGACCAGCCATGTGAGATCTCAAATGGAGTGGCCACACATGCTGCTCCTACAGGTGCGTGGTCAAGAATGTTTAGCTGGGACTAGATGTAACTGAGTAACTAAAGTTGAGGGCAGGTGCAGAGCTAAGAATATTGATAAGGGTATGCTCTTCCAGCTGGGAGATAAGTGGTACCCAGCAATTGTATCAAAAGACAAACTGAAATTGAACAACTCTGTGTGTGTGTGTGTGTGTGTGTGTGTGTTTTATCCATGGATTTGAGGGAAGCTGGGTGTGGGGTAGCAAAGCTATTCATAGCATCTGATAGCCAAGGATGAAGGCTAGGATTGAAGAAAAAAGCTGATGTGACAGGGAATGGAGTTACACAGCATGACTGGAGACCAATGTCTGTTTCTCCGCTACTTTTATGCTAAGGGAAGAACTACTCAGGGAATACTTTGGGATATTCTTGAACCAACAGAGATTCCAAAACTCAATTAGAGGGAAGCGAGAAGATTTTAGTCTAGCAAGTTTAAGAATAACTTGGAAAACCCCACTAAGTATATTCTAGAAAATTCAATAGATAAAGTAGAATAAGAAGAAAGAAGTGGGTGATGATTAGGCTGGCAATATGGCTCAGCTGGGAAAGGAAGTTGCCACCAAGCCCAGCAACTGAGTTTGATTCCCAAGACCCACGTGGTGGAAGGAGAGAACAGACTCTTGCTGGTTGTTCTCTGACTACAGCTTCTGTGATGTGGCATATAAGTGACCACACATACACAGTCATATATAAAAATGCAAAAATAAATGTATATATGTAGAAAGGAAGTGGATGATGAAAAACACTTGGACATGGGTTCGTAACCCACATCTGCCACACTTAGTAGCTCTGTAAAGCTGGGGAAACTACTTATCATGACTGAACCTCTGATTTTTGATCTGTGAAATGGATATCATAATATTGTTTATTGTTAATTATTGTTTTATGTTATGTATGTATGTATGTATGCATGTATGTATGTATGTATGCATGTTTGGGGGTGTATATAAGCCATGGTGCAAGTGTGGCACTGAGGATAGCATTTGAGAGTTACTTTTCTCTTTCCACCATGTGGGTCCTGGGTATCACACTCTAATCATCATGCTTGGTGGCAAGCGCCCTTACTCACTGAGTCATCTTGCTGGCCCTTGTATGCTAATTATTTGGGGCTTTATTAAGATAAGAAATGTAAATTATCAAAGTGCATGCTATCCCAATTTCCATTTTACCTCTCTTTCATGAGTTAATATATATTTTTTGTACTGTTTGACAAATCTATTAAATTTTTTGGTTTAAAAGTCATTCTAAATGTTTTGTAATATGATATGTTGTGGCACCACACCACATCGTTTATTTACAAGATAAAAATATCTACGTCAGTATAATGAACTCTTAATTATTAAAGCATACTCGGTTCCAGATCTTTCTAATGTGTAATTGGGTCCTCTCAAGAAAGATGTGGTCCTGTGCCTCTGAAAGGATAGGACAAACTACTGTAATGTTAGAGGTGAACATGATGTCAAGATGCTTATTTTCTCAAGACTGGGGCTTCCTTGTCTAGTGAGTGAACATAGATAGTAGTTTTTCACTTCTGGAGTGGTTGGAGGAGCTAGGTGTGGGATGCAAACAAACACAAAGTAGCAACACAACAAACATGGCTCCCCTTCACCACCATCATTGAGGTAGTGACATTAGCAGAGAAAGATTTTATTTCAGCATCACCATGGGGTGTTGATGGCCACTGCTCTCTAGTAAGTATTTTGAGTTGTTTATTTGGAGGAAGAAATTAATTGATTTCTGGTTTGGGCTTTAATTTCTTTGACAGTTAGAACTACTCCTTCCCAAACAATGTGCCTGGTGCTTCTCTATACCATCAAATGCCTACGGCATTCCTGTAAGAGCTCTACCTTTCTTGTATGATTCTTTGCGTAATTAACTTAGAAGCCATTTTGTTCTCGTCTCGTGATGTTTTCAGAATCCTGAGACTTGAATTCTTCTGTCTTTCTTGAAACTTTGTCAGTACATAAGGGACACACAAACTTTGCAACTCATTTCATAACCTTATGGAAGAAATTGTGTAATGCCTTTAGAAACATTACTCCATCTCCTACATGCCATTTCAATAGTCGTAGTGATGAAACCATCCTTCTATCTTTGTTCATGCTTCACTGAGTGGCATGACCCATCTTTAGATTTCTGTGTATTTGTTCAGTTCCAAGGCTCACAGCCACAAGTGTCAGATAACAGCAGGAAGCTGACCAGGGGAAAGTTTGTCAATGCACTGCTACCCAGTGCTGCCCAGCACACCCATCCTCATCTGCCTGTAGAACGTGGCACCTAATCTACTTGTAGAGGTTTGTTTTTCTCTCGAATATTCTCACTCTGTGTTTTAGTCTCAAACTGCTGTCCCCAAACTAAACTTCTGATCTTGTTCCTTCCAGATAGCTCTTGCCTCTTGCTACCTATATCCCAGACTGGCATTGGGACCAAGGTTCTGTCAAGGTTCTAGTGTAACCACATTTGAAGCAAGAATGCTGGACTCGGGGTTGGGGATTTAGCTCAGTGGTAGAGCGCTTGCCTAGGAAGCGCGAGGCCCTGGGTTCGGTCCCCAGCTCCGAAAAAAAGATCCAAAAAAAAAAAAAAAAAAAAAGAAAAAAAAAAGAATGCTGGACTCTCTGGTACTGCGTACAGACACATTAGAGACAACTAAAAAGAAATATAGACATTATTCAAATGCTTAAGCATTAAGCATCACTGATATTAATACAGGAAACCTAAGTGGTTTCTTAGGTGGAGTACACTGTTGCTGGTACTGAAATCCCAGCTCATGAGTGGAGTGGATTGAACAAATTCTTATTTTATCTCCTGGCTCAAAAATTTTACTCAATAGATTGACCTCAAACAGAGGACATACCAGCTATTAAAACAGTAAAGTAGATACTAGCTTGGTCTTAGCCTAAATGATGATTTTAGTAGAATAAGGTCTAAAATTATTTTAATAATTTTAAAATAGTCAATCTCCAGGTTATTGTAAATTTATAATCTTGATGTATATTTCTTTTAAAATAATGCATGCCTTACAGAAGCAAAATATTTCCATATAAGCATACCTAGAAAAAGCTAATAGCAAATGTAGAAAAGGGAACACTACATACCTGATACAGAACAGCCCACAAGCATACTCATAGGACTCACAGTTTTCCATCAGAAGGCTTAACAGAAGGCTGGAAACTTAGAGCCAATCATGGCTCTTCTTGATCTTCAAACCCCTCCTTATGTACCTCCCATACATGCCTCTGTAGCTCGCGCCCTCCAGTGCACAGATCTCTTGAATACTCTTTTTGTAATTCGCTGAGAGCAGATGTTTTATAAAGCCTTGAATGTGAAAGTTGTCAATCCTGTGGAATGGACGCTGATTTGATCTATTTAAGAAAATGCCTTCAGCTGGAGGCAGAGGAAGGTGGATCTCTGTGAGTTCAAGACCATCCTGGTCTACAGAGCTAGTTCTAGGGCCACAGAGGGAAACCTTGTCTTGAAAAACAAAAGAAGAAAAAGGAGGAAGCGAGGAAGACAGATAATAGTGGGGGGAGAGAAAAAGAGAGAGGGAGAGAGGGAGGAAGAGAGAGAGAGAATGGCTTCTAATCACAAGAGCAAAGTGCTGTCTATACACACTTGTATTCCTTTCAGAAACATTGTCTATGAGAACCAGTTCCTCAATCATAGTGACAATAATACAAGAGAAAACCAATTTAAAAGAGGAAGGACTTTGCATTGTGGCATCAGAAGATTCAGACCAAAGTTAGTGGCATCCATTGTTTCTAAGGCATCATACCATGACAGAACAAAATGACTCACCTCATCAGAGCCAGGAAGCAGAGAAAGCTTGACAAAAGGCCAAGGGCGCAGGCACATGCTTCCAAAATGTCCTCCCAGTTATCTGCTTCCTCAAGTTAGGCCACACCTCCTCACCACCCATTTAGCTAAAATATCATAGGATTGATGATATAGATAATAACTGATATAGTTAGTATATTCTCATCAGCTGGGGACCAAGCCTACAACATGGGTAGGTACTTCCTGTCTAAACCATAATAGCATTCAAAAAAGCAATGGCTATCGTTATATTTACACTGTTAGGTTAGGATGTCAGACTGATTTTATCAATATCTATTATTTCTCTCCTTAGAAGACATTGGACTTTGCTTTCTACCCCTAAATTAGGGACTCTCAGAGAACCTAAGACTCTATAGTGTGAATAAGTAACAAACCCTTGCCAGAGGTCAATATTTCATCAACTTCCTGGAACCCAGCCCAGAATATAGAAGTGAGCAAACCAGACAAGTAAAACTCAGAGTCCATACCACTCATAATTTATCACAATTCTTGTTACTTTTCTCCACATCTGAATATGGAAAAAATAATCTACAAGTGATGTGGAAGTCAGATGAAATATGTACATAAAAGGACTTTAAAAAGCAACCATCACAGCTAAAGAATGGCAAGACTAAAACAGCAAAACGTAGAGAAAGCCATCCATGAGCACAAGACTCATCGGCGTCATTTGCAAGGATAATACTTAGAACCATTCTCAAGGGTAACCGTAGTATCATTCACAGGGTAAGCCTTAACACCTGCCATAGAATGCCCCTTATCTCCATTCGGAAGAGCATACCCAAGGATGTTCCACAGCCACCAAGGAGGTAAGATACCAAAAATTATTTAAAGAGAGAGGATCTGGGCCCAATGGCACATACCTCTAATCCTAGCATTTGGGAAGCAGAGGCAGATGGATGTCTGTAAGTTCAAGAACAGCCTGGTCTACACAGTGAGTTTCAGGCCAGCCAGGTCTGCATAGTGAGTTTCTGTCTCAAAAGCAAAAAAATCTGAAAGAAAGGGAAGAGGAGATCAGAAAATGGCTCCATGGGTTCCATTTCTAGCCCTGTAAACCTAACAATCTGAGTTCGATCCTTAGAACACAGATTCAAGAGCAAGAGGAGGTGGCACACATCTGTAAACCCAGCATTCCCATAGCGAGATGGGAGGCACATACAGGAAAATGTCCTGGGTGCCCGGAAGCCTGCTAGCCTACGGTGTGCAGCAGCTGAAGCAAAAAAGACTATCTCAATAAAGTGTCAGGCAAGGACTGGCTCAGAAAAGTTATGGCACGTGCATGCCTGCACTCACACACACACACCGAACACATACATATGTTGTTGCTGTTGTTGTTTAAACAGAATCAAAGGCAGCAGTTGTGATGCCTGGAAGCTTTTGTTTTTATAAGACAAGAAGGTTTTGTTCATTACGGTGGCTGTGCACCTTGATATACGAATAGCTGGTGCTTTTGCTAACGTAACTGATGAGACACCGTTTGAGCATTCATGCAAACATTATACGCATGCTTTTCTCTTTTGGGTAGGGTTCGTATGCCCAAAGATGATACTCCATGTTACATTTGCCATGTGCGTGCATTCTTTGCATAGGCGTAAGCAGATGGCTTAATATATGCATGGCAAGAGGAGGATTGTCCAAGCCTTGATAACAGGGTCTTCCCCACATGCTGCTTGATGGGGCCTTAAGCTAACATGCTTTCCTACTCACCTTGTACTCTTTTGTTTTGATGTGGAGTGGAAGTCCTACAAAGTGAGTAACCACTGAAGGAAAACACAGCAATGCTGTTCTATTCAGAAGTAGGAAGCTTTGGCAAGGAAAATTGCTGATGAGATATCCAAAATTTTGCTTCAGTGACTCATCTTGTGATTTGGACCGACTTTTTCTTAGTCAGTTTCCCTCTCCAAGATTTTCCTAACCACAGTTACCATTTGCAACCTCTGAAGTGGATCTGCAAAGAAATGGTCCCCAGTTCAACGGTCAATCTTGCAATCATTCACCTTTATACTGGAAAATCCAGGGACATTGGCAGCTGCTAGGACCTTACAGTTGGGTCAGGCCAAACTGGGGATGGGGGCTACTGAAGTTTCCACTTGACTATTACGACACAGAAACGTTTTCTTTGCAAGCAGGACTCGTCAAGTTGTAGGCTCACATCTTCCCATTACTCTCGTCTCTCATTGCTATCAAGCAAGCAGGAGAACAACACTAGCCTTATTACCACTCCCTGTGCTTCCCGATGGGAAAGGTAGA
Source organism: Rattus norvegicus (assembly GCF_021556685.1). Lineage (NCBI taxonomy): Eukaryota > Metazoa > Chordata > Mammalia > Rodentia > Muridae > Rattus > Rattus norvegicus. The sequence continues at coordinate 49,625,338 of NC_141541.1, read as the reverse complement.
GGTTTAATTTCCCTCTTTCCATCTCTCTCAGTCTTGGTTACAAAGTCCCATTGCCTCTCAGGGCAGCATGAATCTTCATCCATTTCTTCCTCTCGACATCTACCATTGTCTGTTATCTCCCCTTAAGCCCTCAGCTTCGTTTCTTGGCTAATTCCGGAACGCTACCTCTACCTATCTAGTTACTACACCTACCAGTCCACCTAGAAATTCAGCACAGAGCACCTTTAAATTATGGTTTTGGTTTGTCTTATCCAAGGCCGAAATCTTTGGTGACAATTTATCTGGTACTGTTTTGTATCTATGAGACTATGTGTTTGAGGAAACCTCATCAGCTGGTAAAACACTATAGACCTGTCACTCACAGTAAATGGATCTTTCTGGAGATGACATAATGTGAACCAACTTCTCTGAAGTCTGGCCTGACCCAAAGCTCCTGACTAACATGCCTCTGTGGGCTTTACTGAGGTAAGGCTCATCACTGCCGTTGAGTATGCACGATCTTCTTAACCCCATTTCCTCTCCAGAGAAAGGCATTAAGACTACCTGAGGATCAGAAGGTGATTTTCATACTATAAAATGAGTGGACCTACATGGCTTGCCCAAGGGCTCTGTTCTTGAGTCCCCTGTTTTGTTTATTTTATTAGAATCTAGAGTGAGAATAGATCCCATCCTTGTCTGCAGATATTAAGAGTAAGGGGGAAATATAGATGTCAAGATCAAAGCTCATGGAGAACTCAAAGAGAGGTCAAATTGAAGAGCCTAGAATGTGACAGACATTAATAAGTTTTGAATGTGAGGTTCACGGCTCTAAAGGAATAGGATGAGGGAGGCCCCTGCATAATTATTACACTATAAACATTCCAGGGTAGGAGGTCAGGATGAGGGGGGAGGTCATAAATTATTTATAAGGAAAATACTAACTGCCAGCAGTTTTCTCCCAAGCCAGCAAAAGCATACTTAAGTTACATTAATGGAATCTCACTGTCTAGAACAAAGGATGACCTAGTAACACGGTGTTCACTGGTTTGATGGCCTGAGAATATTTTCAGTTCTTGTTGCCATATTAAGCAAGAAACAAGTCATGAAGAACTATGGTGGGTCTAGAAATCACATGCAGTTCATAGTCTTACTTCTGTTTCTCTTGAAAAGGTAGACATTAAGAAAATAGTGTCTGTTTGGGATTTGCTATTTGTTTGATTTTTAGAATATCTCACCATTTAGCCCAGGTGGCTCTGACTTTGCTATGTACCCCAAGTTTATCCTGAACTCAATATCTTCCTGCTTATGCCTCCTGAATGCTGGGAGAATGGTTGTGTGGTACCTTGTGTGGACACAATGTACATTTTAAGGACAGCCATGAAGAAGGACTGAGGACAAGAACAAGCTTCATCGGTGGAAGGTTGTGGAAGAGGTAAGCCATTAGAAACCAATTAGTTACTTTTTGGTGGGAGTTGAGACAGTGGAATCAGATGACTTGAGAAACAAGCTTCCTGTGACTAGAAATGTCTGAATATAAATTGAGTGACATTATCACAGGAGGTTTTTCCATCAGTCCTGGAGTAGATAACGTGAAGTTGGACATCACCCGAAGCACCTCTTCCCATCATTTGCATATCCTTCTTCTCTGCTCCCTGTGTAGATACTGACTGTGTTTGGGCATTGGCAGTGCCTTTATAGACTGTACATTCTCTAAAAGTAGAGACTCAGTGTTGCATTTATATACACACAGGCTTCTAAGACAATTCCTTAAGGGATTGGGGCGCACCATATAATTCAGAGCACTAACAAAATCAAGAAGTTCTACCTAGAAAGAATGCATTTGTTCTAGATTGTTCAGAGCAAATTTCTCAAACCCTTTTGTGACTTTTCAATAGCTTATGCTCTATGGCACATGATTTGACATGGTACAATTTCCTCTTGTACAATGATTCTTAGTATGTGTCCCTCTCAGCTCCCTAACTAGACTGCAAGTTCTGAGTGAACAAAAGAATAGATCGCCCTGTTTAAAATAATGCCAGTGGCATCATTAAATCCAGTCTCAAACAGGACGCTAATGTGTCAATACATTTTAGCATTAAAAATCACCTTTGAGCTGGAGACATGGCTCAGTTTGAAAAGTATCTACTGCATAAGCATGAGGACCTGACCGCAGATTCCTAGCACCCAGGTAAAAATGTGGCATGACTGCATGTGTGTTTGTAACCTAGCAACGGAATCAGGGCATAATGAATGAGTGAATCCATAAAGGTCACTGGCCAGCCAATTTAGCCAGTTGGCAAGTCCTAGATTCAGTGAAAGAGCTCATCTCAAAAGATACGATGAGGGGTTGGGGATTTAGCTCAGTGGTAGAGCGCTTGCCTAGGAAGCACAAGGCCCTGGGTTCGGTCCCCAGCTCCAAAAAAAAAGAACCAAAAAAAAAAAAAAGATACGATGAGAGCAGTTGAGGAAGACACCTGACTGTAGCGTCCGTCTCCATACATATGTATACATGTATGCCTCTGGATGCACTGTGCCTTTTCTATGTCATCTGCCCCAGTTCCCTAATAGTGATATGGAGGCTTATATATTTATTAATTAATGCTTAGACCTTAAGCTAGGCTTGTTCCCCAACTCTTAACTTACATTAACCTGTTTATACGAATGTAAGTTCTGCCACACAGCTAGTTACCTCTCCTCAGTTTCATATGTCCGATTCACAGTGCCGAGTCTTCCTGCCTCCAACTCTTTCCCAGAGTTCCTCTCCCTTCTATCACACCTGTGCTATAGGCCCATAGGGTTTTTATTTTAGTCAATCAGAAGCTGCCTTAGGCAGGCAAGAAAGGATAAAGACGCATCTTCACACAGTGCATATAAGCATTATCCCGACACAACTAAGAGGTCAACAAACAAGCCACATGTTTGAAAACATGTTGATTGATTCTGGAGCAGTACTCTACAATAGAGTCCAGCTTCCTTTCCATGGTATTCTGGATGCAAATGAATAACCTTTGCCTAAATGTGAGGAATCGCCACATAAACTCACATTAAGGGGATTTCTACAAAAGAAGTGACCAGAAATAGGACCAAGAAAAAGAATCAAGAACCTTCCCAAACCCAGGAAACATGTCCCTACATGCAATGGAGGAGACCTTGAGTTTGAAAGATGAGAAATCTAACAACAAGCACAGATGAGTTGGTGGCATTATTACAACAACGTTGACTTGCTGGCTTTGTATTGTTTTGTGGTTATGACAACGTCAACGTTAAGGGAAGGTGAGGAAGTATCATAAGAAATAATGTAGTATATTCACACCTTGTCTGTAAGTCCAAAATGACCTGAAAATAAAAATTGAATAAGTCCCAGTGTGGTTCTCAGCTGCATTGGGCAATCACGGTCCCAGCACAACCACCTTGCCGCGACACTAACAGGTGCACTCAATTCTCACGATCTGTTACATCCTGAATGCTCGCCGTGGAGACAGAATTAGTAAATCCTGGAGAACTGCTCTTCAAGGACACAGAGCCTTAATTTTAAGCCTCTGAGCAGAGAGTTCTCAGCAACCAACACACATCTTTGTTTTATGACGGTTTCTCTGGGAAGACTCAGTATTTGACATATTCATTAACATGGAACCCGGCAGCCAGTAGTAGCCTGACTGTAACTCATATATAAGGACAGTTTATCTAACACTTGTATTTTTTTCCTATAAGACATATCACCTCCATGAGCACAGACACACCGGGGCATTTTAGCATTGCGCTTAGAAGCCATGTCAAGTAGCAAAAAGCTTTAAAATGCCAAAACAGACAAGAAATGTAGCATCGAGTGACGTGGGTTTTTTCCCTGGTGCTCTTCTTCATGTAATGACCTCAAAAGCTTCTGTAATTTGTCAGTTACAAATAAATTTTAACAAGTGAGTGCCCTCACCAGTGTAGGATCTATGGGAAAGAGTCAATTGTATTTTTTAAACACATCCAGTGATTGTGAATTTATAGGCCTTTGCCCTTGGTGAATAAGAAAATAAGAGTAACATTTCACTTGAAATGACAAAGTAAATTCTTGATAGTTCAGAGCCAAGAATTTTCCAACTATTAGAACACAGCAGAGAGTGAGGGTTATTCACTGGCACTGAGACATGTCAAGAAGAATTATAAGATTTTCAAGCATTTTGATTTTGCAGCTTAGGCCTGGGGACATAGCTTAGTACAAAACACCTGCCTAAAAAGCAGGAGTTCCTAGCATCAATTCTTCGATCACATATATATAGATATGTGTGTGTGTGTAATTTTATATTAAAATATATATTATATATAATATATATAATTTTATAATACACACACACATATATATACATACACATATATATATAATTTCTGTTCCTGTTCTTTTTCCCCATCCTGGCAATACTGAGGACATCAGCTCCTCCCTTGTTTCACCAACTCTAATGCTGTGTATCTCCCTCCATTTTGATCCCCGATGCACATGGCCACAAAGTGAACTCCCTCAGTAACAGAACTTGCCTGACTGTGACGGTTTGTATATGCTTAGTACCAGGGAGTGGTACTACTAGAAGGCGTGGCCCTGTTGGAGTAGGTGTGGCCTTTTCGGAGTAGGTGTGACACTGTGGGTGTGGGCTTTAAGACCCTCATCCTAGCTGCCTTGAAGTCAGTATTCTGCTAGCAGCCTTCAGATGAAGATGTAGAACTCTCAGCTCCTCCGCGCCATGCCTGCCTGGACGCTGCCATGTTCCTCCCTTGACGATAAAGGACTGAACCTATGAACAAGTAATCCAGCCCCAATTAAATGTTGCCCTTCTAAGAGTTGCCTTGGTCATGGTGTCTGTTCACAGCAGTAAAAACGCTAAGACATTGACTATCAGCAAACCCCTTCTTACTTACCACACATTCCACTCTCCATTTCCGTTACATGTTACTGTTTTCAGTTTTTGACACAGAAATCCTAATATTCCCACCTCCTCTTGTTCCCAGTCTCTCTCGCAGTGTCACCTCAGCGTCCTGTCTAGCTGGTCAGTAGCCTCTGTGTAGTCGTACGGCTGGTGCCCTTCACCAGCCCTCTGGGATTCAGTGTCTTTTGGCTTTACTTCTTTCCATATCTTTAATTGTTCTCCAAGGCTGATATTGAGTAATTGCTGCTCCCACTGCCAGTTTGTCAAACACTTTTGCAAGTGTTCATGAAACCATAGTGCTTAAGGATACATAAATTAACTTGCCTAATTATCCTTGATCAAGCCTTCCCTCTTCTCCTTCCTACCCATTGTTACTGAGATCCACTCACCCAGACAGGGCCTGTCAGGCATTCCCTCTGTGCTACGCACTGCCGGTGCTGTGGTTTAGGATGGCATATAGATTACCTGAGTCTGTGGTAATAAGTTCTTCGCTCGTCTTCTCACATCTTGTCCTGTCCAGTTTATAAGCTAATTAATCGTATAAAGCAGACAGTTAATCAGCCTAGATGCTCCCCGTTGCTGCGTGGCAAAACTCCAAACACCTTCACATGCCATGCAAAGTCCCTCCATGGATATTATTTATAAAGACTTCTTCTACTAAACCTATTAACAGACTATGACTAAGCCCGATGGACAACTTGTGTTCTTGAATACATCCTACTCCTCCCTAATTAAGCCCTTTGTTTACACTTCCCCTTCTTCGGGAATATTTTGCCCCCTTGATCCATCACAATCTCATGCCTTTTTCCATGCTGAAAGCTCATCTCTTCCGCCAAGACGTCTCTGACTCCATAACTGGGAATAGTCTATATCTCAGATTCCTGTCGGCTCTTCAGAATCGTAGCCCATGTACTTGTATTGACATCCAAATAGTGTCTGTCATCCTGACATGACAGGGAAGCTGTACCCATAAAATCTCAGCAGTGCAGTTGCCTAAACAAGACTGGCATGGTGACAATGCCAGGTGACATGGCAGCCTGGATAGAGGAAACCTCACAGGGTCCCATTCCTAGATGAAAGTCTCCAGAGGAAGGAAATATCAACTCTATCTTGCATTCACTACAATACCTCACATAAATGCTAAGTAGGGTGATATTTAATAAACTGAATAATAACAAGTCTAATATACCTAATATGTACATATATAAAGTATAATTTACATAAAATCAACATAAAAGCAGAATAACCGAGATTGTTAATGAATCATACTAACAGATTAAAATTATAGATATGCACCAAATAGTCTAATTGTATACTGGTAATATGTATTATTAATACAATTATCAGAAATTAATAATTAAGCACACTGATATTTATATTATAAAATCAAATTGGGGGCATGTGTCTGAGTAGCTCACTATGGTTACATTAACTCTTTGGCTACGAATGATTCTTAGAGATAGGGAATGCACATCTTTCGTTCCAGAGACTGCAAAATAACACATTAGAAAAAATGTATCCAATAAACGTATAAATCATATGGGCATTGCTAGCCACAGCCCAGTAGTAGATGCTACATTACTTAACTTGAAAGACTTTCCACCATTGACTTTGTAAGAAAGTAACTCAGTGTTTGTTCTCTGTTCCGTTGGCACAGGGGATACTAATGAAATAAATTACCTCATTGCGCTCCCTAGCACCATTGTCCTAAAAACATATTCCTCAGTCAAAAAAAAGAAGTTCGAACACAGACACTGAGAAGCATGGCTCCGTGGGAAGCATCGGCAACTGTGCATGCTTGCTGACATCAAAGGAAAGCCACTCATCATCATTGTGGCCATGATGGGTTTATTTACAAGCAATGAACAATGCAGAAAAGGGAACATCGGGTCCTGGGCATTTGACAAGGGCATCTCCCCCAAGTGTGTTCTGGTTTCTTTCGGAGCAATTGCATGTATTTCTCTAAGATAAGGGTAAAGGCTCAGGTAATGAAACCACGTCAGTGTTGTATTGATAAACACTAAAACTACCCTCTACACTTCCTCCTCCCCCCTCTTCATCCACCTTCTCCCTTTTCTAATACTCATATTTTAGTTGATTTAATTTCTGGCAATGTTTAAAAGCGCTGGCCCTCAGCTTTCCCTGGTTTTCACTGGACTGCTGAACTTGAAATGTGATCCTATACGAGACACCACAGGCAAAACTTCAGTCACTTCTACGCAAACGGAGTCAGCTTACCGGCACAGTGTGAAGGTTGCCGAGTTTCCGTCCTGTAGATCACAGGCCACGTTAAAGTTGTTCACTGAAAAGAGTTTAAGAGACAGAAGACCGAGCCAACGGCTGCAAGACAGAATCTTCTCAACATGCACCCATGAAATCCTATCCATGCGGTTACAAGACATGCATGGTGACAATGACAGGTGATGTGCCAGCTTAGAGAGGAAACTTCACAAGGCCCCACTCCTAGATTATCCTATCACTAATAACCAGTCCTAATCAATGGCTCAGTAGGATAAATATATGTATGTTTATTCTCTCTCTCTCTCTCTCTCTCTCTCTCTCTCTCACACACACACACACACACACACACACACACATACACACACACATACACACACATATGAGTAGGTCATAAATTTGAGACGGAGTTGGGGAGACACAGGAAATGTAAGAGGGGCAGAGGAGGGAAGGGTAGAAATGAATATCTACAGTATTCATCTATAAGGTTCTCCAAAAAAAAAAAAATCAGTTAAAAAATATCAAATGCCCTCATTACAAAAGAAAAATGCTCACTGAGAGAATATTTGGTTTAAGTGGACAAATCTTACTGTGTACCTACTGTGTGTCAGATGACTAAGATGAGGTCCATACTATAGAAGTCACAAAGCCCATTCGATGTCAATCACCCTGAGCACCATTTAATATAATATGGTAGTTGTCTAAAGAGAACTGAGAATGACAGAGATGGTGGTTTAAGAGAAAGGATAGCTTTTAAAGCTAGTATGTGGAAGACAAAAACAGGTCAAACAAACACAGGTTCAATCACAAGGTCAGCTCTCAGCTGACTTAGCTTTAGGATAATTTCAAGGCGTGATCTATACAAATGATGGACAGTCACAGGGGTTGGGTGTTATGTACTGACTCTGAAAGGAGATGTATCCTGCTCCTGAGGGTGACATTCTCCTTAAACCGACATACAAGTGTGGGATGAGACTATATACTACATTCTACATTGAATATATTATTGGAAAGGACCTTGAAAAGTGTCCGTACCTGACACAGGGCAGGGTGGGAGAAACTTGCTGACATTTTTAGCATAGACTATATACAGAGTCTGAGAAAAACAAATTGTCCCGTATACAGGTTCACTTTTATTAATTTAAATTATGTATACTTGTGTGACTGATTGTGGGTCTGTGTACTCTAAGAGGCCAGAAGCCTTGGGTCTCTGGGAGCTGGAGTTACAGATGGTTGTGAACCACCTGACCTTGGTGCTTGGGTCCTTTGGAAAAGCAGCAAGTGTCTGAACTACTGAACAATCTCTCTAGCCCCCAGGTTATATATTTTTAAATATGGTGATAAGTCACGAAATCACTTTGGCAAGAAGTCATAGGTGTCACTAAGGAAAATATTTGTATGACCTGTCTTCTCAGTATTGAAGCAAATCAGGCCCCTGACTGAAGAGGACACACATGGTGGAGACCAAGCACAAAGCCCTCCAACTTCCCCTCTGCAATCACTATTTTCATCTGAAAGCGCAGCTTTCAATATAGCAACCCCCAGTATTAGTTTTCCCCATAACTTAGTTTTCTACTTAACCATTTCTGTACCTTGATTTCTAACTGTTAACATATTTCCTCATATTTTGTGACATTTAGGAATGAACAGAAATTATTTCACCACAAATTGGTAAGGAGGTATAAAAGGAAAGACCAACATCCAGCCTTCTCTTCTACAAATAAACAGTCCATAACCAGGAAACATTATACACATGTGTGAAAAAAATCATAAAGACCCCACTATTCAGTACAATTTAAATATATATACATATATGTGTATGTGTGTTAGAAAAAATATATATATTAGAAAGTAGTAAACCTAAACAATTTACAACATAATTATATATATTGAGATTATATTTGTTATATATAATATACATACATTTATATTATTACATAGTTACATCTCCTAATTATAATATACACACGTATCTATCAAAGTACATGACAAAGCAGAGAATGGATTAGGGTGTTTTCCAGTTGTCTTAGTAGCATGATCTGAAGGTGATGGCTGGACTTTGTCTTCATCCACTTTCTGAGGGATCTATCTTGACTACAGTTTTTAATCATTGTATCCCCAAGTGAATCGAGCAAGAAACCAGCTAAGCAATTCCAAGTCTTCCTGAAGCAGTATCTCTTCACTCCGCCTATCCTCATTTGAAAGCAGCGAAATGACAGGTTTGAGTGTATTTGAGTTTTATAACACGGAATATCAAAAACAATAGTATTAATAGCTAGCTGGTTTTTTTTTTTAAGTCCCAGAAAGGTTATTCAAAGTATTATCTGGTAGAGAAATCACAAGATGTTTCTAGAACATGGAGGAGAAAGAGAGCCTTTAGAAATGTTTTTGCCAACCTAGTAGAAAAACAATCTTTTGCTAAAAATATTGTAATTTCTCCCAAAGTTTCATTTGTCTAGATAAGTGTGGCCCACAGCACAGAAACAAATGCTTAATAAGGTTGAAATGAATAGTGGTTATACCTTATGGATATTAGGTTTGTGTTTCTCTAGCAATTTTTAATTTTTTTGTCTTTCCAAATATCTTTGAATTTCCTAAGTGCCTGGGATACAACTTGAAAGTAAAATAATTTCACTGATCTCCATCCCCAAAGAGTGGACTTGAAAAGGGCAACAAATGTTTATTGGTTTCACATAGCATCACATTTACGATTTGCTTGTGGTAGAAAACGAATTCACTACCAACGAACTCTGGCCCCTCTAACTCTACACATTGTCAATGCTGGATGGAGGCTCTGTGCTTTTAATTTACTTCTATTTAGAAAGAAAGCCACTTGAGTCACCCTGGCTTGCTTTCCTTAGTGTGAGTCATAGTGCATTTCCTTCAGTCTCTGAGTGTTTCTATGTAAACAAACTATGTAGTTCACTTGGGGATAGAAGTCACAGTATTTGAGATTACAAAGACCTATTAGATCATCCGGTCTGGCCCACAAGAGATAGTCTCAAGATAGAGAACACGACCATTGGTCTCTGCCAAGAGGTCAAGAAGAAGGAGTTGGCAAAAAAGATTTTTTTCCATGCTGTTTTGGTTTTTAACTTATCTAATAGTACTTTGGTCACTTCCCAAGTGGGCTAGTAAAGTTATCATTAAGCAGCCATGCTTATCTGATTCCATAACCTTCCACACACCCCCGTTTGTTGAAGAAATGATCTTGTTTGCAAAATACGAAGAGTGAAGACTCTGCTCTTTAAACTTCCCAAGCACTATGTAGTCAGTGAATAAAGCCAAGGGGTGAGTTCTCGGCCACTATTTTACTTCAGCTCTTCTCACTTAAGCAGAGAAATCTGACCTTCCAACCCAACCTTAACAAAGCAGGAGTGGGGACCATAGAACACAGTGTGGTAGCACAAAGTCATGTCCATTCCCATTTTCCATTCCTCATGGAATCAAGCAGAAAGGAGCTTGGCGTTTTGATCAGGGAACGATGTGAAACAATAGAAATCCTGAACTGATAAAGGTGACACCCATTCAGACAGCTGTCTCCTTGGTTCTGATTTCGTAGTGTCTTACCTCATGGGCAGATGACGGGTTCCACTTGTCAGGATCATATCCGTATCATATCAATATTACTAAAGCAGTAGAAGCCACATACAAGCTAAACATAAGACACATATGTGTACAGGCACATGTGTACAGAGGAAAAACTAATGAGGAGTAGGGAATGACCTAGTGACCTAAAGGATAAATTAGGAAAAAAAATGATCCAAACATTTTAAATCATTATTCCAATTTACTGAACACCAACCAACCTAGCCCTGGAAGAAAATGTTTTTATTGAGTTAGAACTTCCAGTGTCAGCAGTGAGGGAGATTATTTTATGCGAGAATTGCTATGGGGGAAAAGTATGGCCCTTGACCTACCCCCAGAGCTTTACATTCCAGTTTTGCATATGCCAAATTTGAGGATTTGGCGTGAACTCTACAAAACTCTCCATGGACAATGAGTTCATGCTGTGGACGAAGCCCTTTGCCGGATTTTCTAAGAATGAAAAGGGAGGCAAGAGATACGGTCTCTGCCCTTTCTACCCCCATGGTTTTATGTGATTGGCAACTCCCACACCCCCGTCTCCTACGGGTTGGAAATTGGTGACATTTCAAAATGAGGCACTTCCGTTAACCTGCCCATGTTGAACTTAGGAAGTGAGCTAGAGTTTGGAGAAAAGAAAACTTCCCTCAATGTTCCTTATCTGAATGTATTATAAGAATTGGGTAGAGATAAGAGAAACCAGGAGGATTGTGAAGGGTCCCCTGACTAGGACAAGCAGCAAATCCTTAGAGCGTGTGCCTGAGAGAGTAGGAAAGAAACTGACAGGTGCTGAGCAGTCAGAGCTAGAGCGACTGGGGATGGCCATCACCAGCGAGCTCCACTTCTATCTTGTGGCCTCCCAGAAGGCCATCAGAGGGGCTCTAAACCCTAACTTCATTCTACACTTTCCCTCCAACTCCTTACTGGTGACTTCTGTGGTTAAGCGTATTGAGAAGCAAAAGGGCAAAGGCACTGTTGGGACTGTGCATGAAGGAGTTTCTGAAACAGCATAGGAGAGAAGAACTGGCAAGGAAATACAGAGCCACAGAGCCAGCTAAACTTAGAACCACGCAAGGTCACAGGACACTGTGTATGGCGTATTAAGGACTAAATATGTTGGCAGATTGGTTAAGAGTAATGTTCCGCTTGCTGCAAAACGTTTTGGCACTCGCCCATCAGAAGATATCAAAGTCATATCCACGTGCATTGCCAACTCAAGCCATAGAACATAAATGGTAAAGTTGAGCTGAGCCAGTATTCGGCCAGGCTGAGGTCTGAAATTGGCACTTTTACATGTCAAACAACTCTGCAGGCTAAATTTAGCTTTATAATGCTGACCTCAGAACACACAAAGTTCAGAATTACTTACAAACCTTAAGAAATGTTAAACTGTGTTCAGGACAGTTTTAGCTTTAATAAGAATAATTTCTTTATTTTAGTAGGTAGTATTCTAGTTAGGGTTATCGTTGCTGTGATGAAACATTGTGATCTAACATAAGTTGGGGAGAAAAGAGTTTATTTGGCTTACATTTCTACATCATGGTTTACCATTGAAGGAAGTCAGGACACTACCTCAAACAGTGCTGGAAGCTGGAGGCAGGAACTGATGTAGAGGCCATGAACGGATGCTGCTTATTGGCTTGCTCAGCTTGGTTACAGAACTGAGGCCCACCAGCTCAGGGATAGCATCACCCACAATAGACTGGTCACTGCTCCGTGGATGGCCACTTAAGAAAATGCCCCACAATGCTTGTATACACTCTGACCTTATAGAGGCCTTTTCTCGATTGAGGCTCTCTCCTCTCAGATGATTCTAGCTTGAGTTAAGTTGACATGAAACCAACCATGACAGGTTGTCATCCATACATCTCACATAGGGACATTCTAGTAAAATGATTAGCCAAAATCTTTGGGTTTTAGGCATGGCAGGTGATAAAAAGTTTATTTCCCCACGAATTCATTTTCTGCCTTCCTGTTTAGTGTTCAGAAATATGCTCCCCTTAATTAAAAAAAAATATTTTGTGTGGTTATGTATGGGTGTTGTGTGAGAGCGACAGAAACAGATTGTCAAAGAAAGACACACAAACAGAGACAGACAGACAGACACAGAGACAGAGACTGAAAGACAGAGCAGGTGTCCCATGGTTGTCAGAAGAATCCTTTCAGGAGTCACATGTCCTTCCATTATGCGATCAGTCTCAGGTGGTTTGATTCGTGCCACAAGCGCCTTTGGCCGACCAGAACATCTCACCTTCTCTGAGATCCTTTCATTTGGCTTGATTTATTATGTCTTGTGTATAGGTTTCACCATATCAGCAGCACCTAATCACACAATAATGAGGAGCTACCAATAAGTCAAGACTCCCCGCCATATCGAGCTCATAGAACATGCATCTGAGAACACCATCGTGTCTCCCTGCATGGAAGGATGGCATCACTGCAGCAACTCCGTCCCATCAGGAAGCATGAGCTGCTCCAGTCTGGAATTCCAGTTATGATCTGAATTCTATACATTTTATTCTGATTTACAAGTGGCCACCACAGAACACTTGAGGCCTTATTCATCAAACAATGAGACATTCTAGAATTCCTGGACTCGGCGAACTTTTTATACATGTGGTCAGGCTGCCCTTGATGCAAAGGAATCAGTGTTTACTGTGGCATTGCGGTGAGCTGGCCTGCTGGTGTGGTTTGTCTCTGTAAGTTGCCAGTTCAAAGTGAAAGCTGAACTTCCAGGCACACTCCTCTGCCCCCACTTTCAGCAAAGCCAGGCGGACCGTTAACTCAGGGTGACCAGAGGAAGAGCTAACTCCCACGTTTCAAAGACCATGAGCACCACAGTAAATTTGAGAACTGTTTCCTAAATCTAAAATTGTCAGATAAAACTGCAAATAGATTCCTGATCCAGAATTTACCACTGGACAGAAATTCTTTAGGTCCTAAGGAAAATGAGTATCTTAATTCTAATTTTCTCTTCTCATAACACATGAACAATAAAACAAAACCCTTTTGAAAGTCCTATGGGAACAAGAGGTGATCTCAAGTAAGATCCATGCCCCCAGTACTGACTGGCAGATGAACAAATAGTAAAGGCACAAAATCTGTTGTCACACGGTCTTTCTGACATCATGCAGACTGGAATCACTTGCAAGTAATCTTGAAGTGACAAATCTCAGCATAAACATAATTTATTGTTTTCTTCTCTTTTCCTTTTTTTTTCAGTCTGTTTGTCTATCTTCCTCAAACATACAGATTTTGTCCCTTATGCCTAAACAGGCAAAGGCAGAGAAAAAAAGCAAGATATACTTTTGTAGAATGTAAAGAAAGGGGTCAGTTGTGTATCTGATACCTTTTGGGGTTGATTTAAGGAAAACACCACATAGAGCTTTTGACTGTGTTTTCTCAGAATCCTCTCTTCCCCCAGTTACATTTGTAAAGGTTTTATCTCCCCCCCCCCGCTAGAACCACAAGCATTTATTAAAGCAATATAGAGAAAATGCAGACGACAGAGTCCTCCCTGTAGACAATGCCCAAGCCTTATCAGACACCACGTTAGGTGAACTTCTCCCCCGTGCCACTCTGCCTTAAAGCACCATATAGCAAAGACTCACATGCTGTAAGGATGTCACATACATTTTCTGCTCACTCAGAGCTTCCTGGATAAAGAGAGATCTATTTGTCTCCATGGTGTTTTGCCACGAACAGTATCGGAGCTGCTGGAACACAATGGGAGATGTGTTTTCCCTTAACCTCTTGACTCAGATATGTTCTGATGCTAAACGTTATTGCATTTTGCATTAGCCCAGAACAGTGGGATATCAGTGACGGATAGAAAACGGCTGAGAAGAGTCGTGGCAGCTCTTATGTGCTCTACACTGCAGTTGGTGGCAGACTGCTAAGCATATGATATTTATTCAGAGAAAGGAAGGACCGGGAGTGAGGAAGGAGGTAGTGAGCTGTGCCTTTCTCATCCTTTCCATCACTGAGATAATCTGCCCTGGAAAGTAGCATGCAGGGTTTGATTAGACGTATCACCCTAGTGATCTACAAACCACACATCCATACACACAGCTTCTGTGGTTCTCTTCTATTGCTGTAATGTTGCCCTCGGGGTCAGTAGCCTGATAGTAGCCATTGCTGTAAACTCCTCCTTACCATCTTGCCCGTGTCTCTTTGACAGTATGGGCAGAGAGTTGGGAATGTATTTTCCCAACTCTCCAGAGGCTCAGAAGTAAGAGTCTACTGTATGCGAGCAATGATTCCACAGTGAGCAGCTCAGAGCTGCACGTTCCTCAAAGCTCTAGGCATCCCAGAAATCACCTACTTATGCCTTTGGATGATGAAGTTTAGGAACTCAAATGTCTTGATTATGGGAGAATCAAGTTGAGTGACAGCATCCATCCTCCCTGGTCTACGGGGGTGTTTTGTTGAACGAGTGATTAATATAGTGTAATTTTCAGGAGAATGCATAATGTTAAAATATCTGTTTCTAAAGTACAGCTTCTACAGTGCTGTACCATAGAGTTCTCTATTAGTGAAGAGAACTAAGCTGTAGTTCAGAGAAAAAAGACTTATTTTACCTTTAAATTATGTATACATGTACGTAGGTTTGTGCAGCTATCCAAGGAGGCATAAAAAGGGCAATCATCTGAGTTGGAGTTACGGAGTGTAAGCCACTCAGTGTGGGTGTCAGGAATTGAACTTGGTCAATTCCTCAAGAGTAGTCTGCATTCTTACTTAGCTGCTGAGCCTTCCCTCCATATTTTTAGGATAATATTTATAAGCACATTGAAAGGGGTAATTGAACGTATCTATCTAAAGGCAATAAGCAACCTCCAGATTTCTTAGCCCCAGTTTGCATAACCAGGAAACTGAAATTAAGAAATAGAAAACTAAAATTCCGTATGATCCAACCATCTCACTCCTGGGCACATCAGAGGAATATAAGTCAACATAGCACAAAGATAACTACATATTCATATGTATTATAATAACTTCATGGTCTCCAAGGAATGAAGCAGCCTAGAATTGATAAAGGAAGGCAGAAAGTCTGTCATCTATACCAACAGGATATTATTCATACAGAAAGCATGAAATCCTAAGGCTGGGGTCTGGCTCAGTTGGTAGGGCGCTTACCTAGCACGCAAGAATTCCTCAGCTCAACGCCCAAGCAAGGCATGGCAGTGCACTGATTGCCTGTAACCCCCACACTTGGAATATGAAGGTCAAGGAATTGGAAATTCAAGGTCATCCTTAGCTAGATAGAGAATTGGAAGCCAGCCTAAGGTACACTGGGGACTCGGTCTCAAAAACAAAAAATAAACAAAATGAAAAAAAAAAGAAGATAATGAAATCGTATCTCTGGAAAAATGAATGAAATGAGAGAAGCTCACGTTAAGTGCAATTCTTGCATGTGTGGAATCTAGAAGTAGAAAAAAAGATAAAGTTTGGGAAGAGGAAGGAGAATGACAAGTGTATGAGTGAGTATGTAACAATAAAATACCTGAAAAAAAAATAAGTGTTTTCCTTATGCAAAACCAATGCTGCTCAAAAGCATATAGTATGTACTGATAACATTCAACTCACTTAAGAGTTGACCAATACTTAGGATTGAGAAAATTCATAGTGATGATTGAACTGAATGCCTTAGTTCTCTTTGAGGCTCCAGAAGGCCAAGGGTGGGTGATGAGTCAAGGCTAACGTTGAGGGGACCAGTGTTGTGTCCTTGGAAGTGCCTACTCAGCACAAAGATGGACCAAGGGCTTTAAATTTTCTAGTAATGAACCAAGGGGAAGAGGAATCTGTTGTCTAAAAATTAAAATTCATGAATGAGCTGTCTTTAAGAAAACTTACAAAGTTTTAAATATCCAGTTTCTTTAAACCACCCTGATAAGCATTCTTCACACGACAGAGATCAAGATTCCAGCCACACCACGATGTTTTGGAGATTGCCAGTATATTAGAGCACAGCTGGATTGAATAAACAGATTATAAAACAAAATGACATTTCTATTACTGATATAGGTCTTATAATTTTTATCTTTCATTCTCTCTCTTCCCTTTTTTGTTCTATTCAAACGGGGTCTCACTCTTTAGCCCAAGGTGAGCTAGAATTCACTATGCAGTATAGGCTGGCCTCAAACTCATGGCAATCCTCCTGCTGCACTCAGCCTTTCTAAGTGCTAAGATTATAATAAGCATGACCACCATATCCAGCATGATAGTTAGAAGTTAGCCTGCTGAAGCTTCTTTCTAAGTCCCAAGATTAATTCTCAGGAGATATTATAGACATTTGTGTATCAGTATATTTAAGAATTTGGAGATTAACAGTGGATTTTTAGCTAAAGTGCACTGAAGAGTTTTCCTGAAGGAACAGAACATATACTCAGCTGACGTGAAGATAAGGAGTCTTTAGAACCCTGTGGAAACAGATCCTAAGATGTCATTTCCAACATAATTTACATATCCCACAGTCCCCAAACTCTGCTGTACCATAGGCCTCTAGATTAAAAACCACTTCACTTTAAGTTCCTGAATACTACACCATAGAAAACAAAGGGGCCATCACTAGAATTCAGGTGGACACAACCTATTGTCAAAGTCAGTAGATGAAGAATCATAGCATACCATTGTCTTCACAGTGGGGACCTCCCCAGTCCTCAAATGCTTGTGGGAAACACAAGTATGTAAATTCACTCAAGTTTAGAGGAATGAGGGCATATAAGGCTTTGTAAGATGCTTGAACACAACCAAGTAGATCCTTGTATGTTAAGCAGCTGCACATGTTGAATGCACAAACCCTCCCCCATAGGTAATGTGTTTCATGTCAAATCTAAAACAAATGTTGCAAAATCAGGTCAGTTTTTTCTTCAGCCAGGCCTCAGTTTCTGCTAAAGGAAGAAGCACCGTGGTAATAAATGGGTGCATAAGATACAGGAGAGTCTTGATCCTCTATGGAGCATCATGGTAGCCTCTAAGAAAACCTTCCAAAACTTCAACCGTGCTTTATCCTTAAACTGGGGTTACTTATTCTTGACTCTGTAGTTACCTGACACCCACTGCCCACTGTCATTCTCCATGTAATATCTCAGCATGGAATCAAAATGGCAAAAGGACCCAATCTTTAAGATGGTTGGAGGAGAGAGAGAAGACCATACCTACTCACTCTACGTTATGGTGGCCGCCAGAAAATAATACAGTGTATTACATTGCTTCACAGAGTGCCCTCTGACTACGCATTTGAGTTTTCTTCTGAGACGTGTCTTGGTTTGCAGCAACCTTGTCCTAAATAACATAGCCGAGTCTCCTGTTTTGGGTGCTCGTTGCCAGTTTCGAGATTAATCTAAAACAAGTGTCATGTCTGTCATTCCTGACTGTGACCATCATCAGGAAATGAACTTTGATATAATCTGAATGCAATGAGCACCGTTCTGGCCTCGTGACATTGTTCTGTAGAAGACGGGTACATATCTCATCAACAAAGTTATAATGCAGAAGTCAGAGGCCAGCTTAGTTTAAAATCTGAAACATGAACTCAATACATGGCTCCAGAACCTCGAAGCTTCCTGTCACGGTGGGACCATTCTTACTTTCAATTCGATGCTACGACGAAAATTCAATGTAAAGGCAAAAAGATGGCCCAAATTTGTACCACCTCTCTGAGTTCACATCCTGTGCCATGAGCCCACAGGCATTCCTTCCTCCCCATCTCCAACCCCACCCCTGGCTTCAGGATTGGCCTTGTGTCTTCCTTTGACTAACAAAATACCAGCCTACGGAAAACAAGCAGAAGCTTACAAAACCCTCAAGACCCTTGATGGTTTTTTTTCCCTTCTCATTACTTCACCAGCTTCACCTTGAAGACCTGCTGGGTCTAGCTTGTTGGGGAATGTGATGTGGCAGAGAAGAACTGAGTTACCCCAGTGGTTCTACCTCCCACCCAATGGCTGCAATGAATCAACCCAACAAAGGCTATCACAAGTGCCCCACTGAAGCAGAGACTCCTAGGGTTATTCACCATTGATTATCTGTATGGCTCACTGTGCAGTATCATTGCGATGATAGGCAATTCATAAAAATAAAATCTGACCCAAAGAAACCAAACATGGAGGCACGTCACGGTACCAATATGAAACAAATTTGAATTCTAAAATACCAGTAAAATATCTGCACTCAGTCTTACCTTTCAAAGGCTTTCCTAGGAAAAAGGGCCCGGAGGAATCATAGTTCGTTCTCACCATGTTGCTTTGTGCAAGTCCCAAGGAAAGCTAGGAGGCTGTACAGTTATCTCCCTTGTTGTAACTCTAAACTATACAACCTACTACCTCAGCCTGGGAGCATGCCGTCACAGTGGCTGGAGCGCTACCCTTTCTTAAGCCCTTCCATTTCAAGATAGTCTCACAAAAGTTCTTCACGCTGTTGCCTACTTGGGCCATTCATAAGAAACAACGCATTAAAGGGTCTGACCAAGCAAAAAAGTCAAGAAAACTCTGGCTAGAGATGGCTCTGTGGTGGGAATGAAGCAGATATTGGGGACTGGTACCTTTGAAATTTTATATCCATGCAAGTTAATGGTAGTATTATTATCTAACAGTTGTTCTGATCACTACACCAGTCTCTGGTATCCATTGAAGGGATAGAAAAACCGGGTGGTGTCTACATTTGGATAACTGGGGTGGGGGAGGGGAGGGAGTGGTTGAAAAACAAGGTTGTCTGAAAATTCTTAAGGGTCAGTACAAGAGAGGGAATGAATGAATGAAATCAGAACGGTGGGAAGACTGAACACAGTATTCAATCTGCTGAGCAAAGCAGGAGACATAGAAGCCATGTATAGAGAACATTCGCCTGTAGTTATCTACAATACAACATAAAATGCTCCCCCCTCGCCATTTTCCCAGAATTGTTTTGGCATTTTGTAATAATTCTTCCCCTGGTGGTTTCTTTAGCAGCCTGTGAAAATGTGCCTCTGTTCTTCTCTTTGTTAGAGAAAGAGGTAAATTCCTCTGATGGAATTCTGAAGTCTTCAACTAAGCTTTTCCTGTCTCTTCAGTCCCAGTGAGAGGGTGGGGCTGCAGAAAGACTCATTCGAGATAGGTGACTTCCTGGCACTGTGTCCGCTTGCATTTGGTCTGATGCTTGGCCCATGGCAACCCCTTCTCACTGCGAAGCTGAACTCTCATTTCAACTTGCCATGGATATCCTAACATGTCTGAACACTTTGGGAGTTCATCTCTGCTACACTGATGATGTATAGGACTAACTTCCCCAACGGATCAAGTGGTGTTTCTAACATGCCGCTCTACTCTGCTTCATAAGCCTGGTTCTTTCGAACCTGTCTAACCTTAGTCTCTTGCACAGCCTTCCTTAATAGTGCTACTCTTTGACAGGGCAGCCTTCCTTGGATCAAAGATACCTAGCTCCTTGGGTGACCAGGGGAGGCTGAGAGATTAATCTTATCAAGGAAACCCCCATGCATCTGTCAGAACGCAATTCAAAGAATTATTTATCTGATGACTTCATAATTTCTAATCTAATCTTCCTATCACTGTCATGAAAAGAATCATATATACACTTCTCGTTTATCTGTTATGTCATTCATTAGTTGCTGAGGTATGCTGTTAACATCTAGTACTACTAACATGACTGCTACTTGGTAAAGCAGAAGATGATAGAAATATAGTGTATGATGGACAGAATATATATATATATATGTATATATACACATATATACATATATATATAAATATTTATCTAAATTAAAGCAGGAATATACACACAAATGGCTAGTTATAATGGAGTATAAATAATGGGAGTATAAATAAACCCAGAGACAAAAGCTGGGTGATTTTTATACCCAGCCCCCTTATTCTTTTCCTAATACTGGACTATTCCTCATATTAGAACATCATTCCTGGTAAGGTGGATTTACTAGCAAGACTGCAAATGGCAGAAAATTCACAGTGAGTGAACTCATCCTGACCAGGTCATTTGAATTCCTGGATCTCATATGGAAACTCACAGAGGATTGCTGAGATTTCTCCCTCTAGCCACTCACATAACAGATTTAATAGTCACAGAACCCCAAAGAGAGAAACTATAATTTTTCATTTTACTTGCAATTTTTTCTTTCTTTTTAATTTTTTTTATTAACTTGAGTATTTCTTATTTACATTTCGAATGTTATTCCCTTTCCCGGTTTCCGGGCAAACATTCCCCTAATCCCTCCCCCTCCCCTTCTTTATGGGTGTTCCCCTCCCCACCCTCCCCCCATTGCCGCCCTCCCCCCAATAATCACGTTCACTGGGGGTTCAGTCTTAGCAGGACCAAGGGCTTCCCCTTCCACTGGTGATCTTACTAGGATATTCATTGCTACCTATGAGGTCAGAGTCCAGGGTCAGTCCATGTATAGTCTTTAGGTAGTGGCTTAGTCCCTGGAAACTCTAGTTGCTTGGCATTGTTGTTCATAAGGGGTCTCGAGCCCCTTCAAGCTATTCTAGTTCTTACTCTGATTCCTTCAACGGGGGTCCTATTCTCAGTTCAGTGGTTTGCTGCTGGCATTCGCCTCTGTATTTGCTGTATTCTGGCTATGTCTCTCAGGAAAGATCTACATCCGGCTCCTGTAGGCCTGCACTTCTTTGCTTCATCCATCTTGTCTAATTGGGTGGCTGTATATGTATGGGCCACATGTGGGGCAGGCTCTGAATGGGTGTTCCTTCTGCCTCTGTTTTAATCTTTGCCTCTCTATTCCCTGTCAAGGGTATTCTTTTTCCCCCTTTTAAAGAAGGAGTGAAGCATTCACATTTTGATCATCGGTCTTGAGTTTCATGTGTTCTATGCATCTAGGGTAATTCAAGCATTTGGGCTAATAGCCACTTACCAATGAGTGCATACCATGTGTGTTTTTCTGTGATTGGGTTACCTCACTCAGGATGATATTTTCCAGTTCCAACCATTTGTCTATGAATTTCATAAAGGCATTGTTTTTGATAGCTGAGTAATATTCCATTGTGTAGATGTACCACATTTTCTGTATCCATTCCTCTGTTGAAGGGCATCTGGGTTCTTTCCAGCTTCTGGCTATTATAAATAAGGCTGCTATGAACATAGTGGAGCACATGTCTTTTTTATATGTTGAGGCATCTTGTGGGTATATGCCCAAGAGAGGTATAGCTGGATCCTCAGGCAGTTCAATGTCCAATTTTCTGAGGAACCTCCAGACTGATTTCCAGAATGGTTTTACCAGTCTGCAATCCCACCAACAATGGAGGAGTGTTCCTCTTTCTTCGCATCCTCGCCAGCATCTGCTGTCACCTGAGTTTTTGATCTTAGCCATTCTCACTGGTGTGAGGTGAAATCTCAGGGTTGTTTTGATTTGCATTTCCCTTATGGCTAAAGATGTTGAACATTTCTTTAGGTGTTTCTCAGCCATTCGGCATTCCTCAGCTGTGAATTCTTTGTTTAGTTCTGAACCCCATTTTTAATAGGGTTATTTGTCTCCCTGAGGTCTAACTTCTTGAGTTCTTTGTATATTTTGGATATAAGGCCTCTATCTGTTGTAGGATTGGTAAAGATCTTTTCCCAATCTGTTGGTTGCCGTTTTGTCCTAACCACAGTGTCCTTTGCCTTACAGAATACTTGCAATTTTTTCATATCCTCTACATGGACAATTAGCCCGAAGGTGTAAACACAAGAAGGAAACAGGCAGGGGAGGGAAGAAGTATCAGAAGGAGAAGCAAATGTGAGAGGAAAAGCCTTGATGTGCTAGAAGGCTGGTAGATTCTTCTCATGATACTGCTTAGACAGATCAAAAAATGCAGATCAAAGATGGTTTCCCTCAGGTGCAGCCTTGTTCTGGGGAGAACGATTCAAAGGAGCTGGTCTTGAAGTACTAGTGGTTTTCAGTGTTCTGCTCTTTGGGTTGTGTGAATTTTCATGTTTGTTTGCACTGATTTTAGCCCATTATCATGTATTAGTGCAATTATAGTTCATTACGTAATTAGCGTAAATATTTGCAAGCGTGCAATAACAACATGCAATTAAGATATGGGATGATGTCATAAAAATTCTTACTTAAAAGTGACAGTAAATGGTATTTACAGCAGTTATGTATCTTTGGATATAGAGCCTTTAGCTTTAAAAAAAAACTGTCTCTCACAGGTCCTCTGAACAGGTGGAAATTTGACCCCTAGCCTACTAAATATTACAGTTTTCATGGATGACAGCATCTCAAACAATACAGACACTCTCCACTACTGAGAATCTGATTAGATATCGGGGAACTGAGCACAGGCTTTGATTAAAATGTGATTCATTAAGGATTATGTCTATCCAGACCCATACAACTCTGTAAAGGGTTAGGGAATCAGGGTTGTGAAAAAGAAGTTCAGGTCATGTATCTGTCATTTAATAAAGTAATGAAACAAAATAGTCACCTATAAAAGTTTGTTGAATGAATCAATGAATCAATGAATGAATGAATGACTTTTGAGTTTTTCCCTAGCTTAAGGCTAAACCAAAAATAAAACATAGTCCTTTCATTTCCAATCACGTTTTATTAGCTTTCATGTTAGATGCAAGTATGTCCTTGAAGAACCACTCATGTAGACTACTATGTAAAATTCCAGTTTATCTGTAGCTATTTACATGATTAGCGGCTCCCCCCAACAAAAAAAAATCTTAACAAGAGACACCAGGTTGAACGAATGAGGTTCCATAGTCTAAGATGGGGATTCAGAAGAGTTATCAAGATGAGGGGTTACAGGGAAACCCATCAAAAAGAGAATACATACTGACTTAAAATGGAAAGCGAACCCAGCCATATCGTGCCACATTCTTCCCACGTAAGAAACACAGTGCGTTATTTTGAAGTGCTATTTGGAATATGAGAAACCCTTCCAGAGCCCTTCTCAACTTCCCTCCCCACGGGCACAGGGCGAGCTGTTTGATCAGGTGCAATTCTTAGAAGAGGGATGATTATTTTTCCTGAATTTGGAAAACAGCTAAACTACATTCAAGTATCATCTCTTCATGGATATATTTGAGCTGTGAAGATTTGGGGATTTGGATGAGTTGATGCTCTGATCATTTGCCCCATGCTTAATTGGCTGTTGAAATAGAACCTCAGAGCCTTTCTTGGGAGATACCTTGACACTATTTTACTTTCTGCTTCTTCCTGTAGGATACTTGGTGCACTCGGAGGGAGCCCCAGAGGAACAATTAACATTGAGGAAAAGCCACTCATTCATGACTGTGGAGGAAGGGAAAAATACTGAATTTCATCATAGTGTAAAATATTTAATATCCTGTTGCTTGTGGCCAGTAGCCAGAGGCTTCAGGCTTCCTACTACAATATTTTTTAGCCAGATGAATCAAATGTTTGAGGCTTTTAGAATATTTGAAAGAGTCATATGCCCCCCGCCCTTCCCACCCCTGTGCTACTTGATTAAAAATACCTCCTTCAAAGACGAGGAGGAGGAGGAGGAGGAGGAGGAGGAGGAGCAGGAGGAGGAGGAGCAGGAGCAGGAGGAGCAGGAGGAGCAGGAGGAGGATGATGAAGAGGAGGGGGAGGAGGAAGAGGGGGAAGAGGGGGAGGAGGAGGGGGAGGAAGGTCCAGCAATCCACTTATAGCTGGTTATTGTTCCTATATAGGCAACACTGAGCACTCAGGTCCCAGTGGCTCCAACTCCCCTGCCCTGTCCGGAGCACACCTGCAACATACTAGGGGATGACGGGTGCAAGCATGACGTTGCTCCCTGTATCGAACAAGCATTCGGCCAGCAGAGGTGCAGGCTTAACAAGTGGACCGTTTAATTCACTTCAGCCACTTCCAAGAGGCATGTAAATCAGGCCACATAGACTGTTTGCAGAGTGGGTGGATAAAAAACCCAGGGCAGACAGTTCTATGGGACTCCCACCAGTAAGGACAGCCTTTCTCTTCTGTTAACATGCCATCATTCCATAAGAAAGCTTTCCTGACAGGTTAAACGTTGAGCCCTAGAGACAACAGACAACACTCCTCCATGAAAAGCAAAAGCAAAAGCACACATAGAAAGTGTGCCCTCCATGAACAGCATTTATAGATCCCCATGTTCCGTGTTCTGCCCCCTATACATCCGTGGGCTACATCTTCACGTATCCTACAGGAGAAAGACTTCTAGCTGTCTCTGAAGAGTGTGGCTCTTATAAGGTGACAAAAATGTATGCACAAGGATTTCATATTAACTCCTGCTACTGCTGAAAGCCTTCACAGAAACAAACAGTTAAGGGAATTCTTGATATAATACTTTGACCAAAAGCGAATGTGAAAGTCCCAGAGCCGTCTAGATTCCATCAATTTTTCACCCTGCCTTCTGTTTACAGACTCTTCAGCTCACATTGTTGGAGGGAGACAAATATAGTCAGTTTTGCTTTGATCTGTGGTCAGCTTGGCTTTCCAATCCTGGCACAATGGTGACATTTAAGAAGGAAAGGGATAAAATTATTTTCATTCCAGCCCTTTAAACACGATAAAGACTTCAAAAACTGCTCTGGGCAGAGGTGAATTTGGATGTAAACAGAATATCTTTTTCTATTGGTGTGTGTGTGTGTGTGTGTGTGTGTGTGTGTGTGCACGTGTGCGTGCGCGGGCTTGCTTCTTTCTTGTTTGTTTTCTTATTGTACGCACAATAGTGGTTACAGCGGTATAAACAGGCAGACCGACATGTCCATCTCCCTCTGTCTGTTAAGGACCCAGTGGCCTGCACTTGCTGAATGATGAGGGACAGGATAGCTACAAGGTGCAACCCACCCACATTGCAGCCAGAACCCGATCGGCAGCGTCAGCCAATCTTTTCACTTTCTGGGAAAGATCATCATAACTTTGAGAACAATTAGGCTCCCAGAAAACAAAACAAACCCTTGTTTTGTGTGAGCCTATTTACTCCACAGTCAGCAGTCAGCTGTCTGAATCCCTGGAATTCTTGCTGCCTCATGGGCAGCCCAGCCCCCTAACCTGACAGCTGAGACCAGTTAGAAGCAGTATGAGAGTGCGTCTCTTAAATAACCTTATCCATCGTGGCCCAAGAGCTCCGTTCCCTCCTCTTCAGCCCTCTTTCCGTTTCTACAACCCTGAAAGGCAACCACAGGGAGACAGGGAGGGCAGGAGGTGAGGAGCAGATACTAGAGGCAAACAGGCAAAGCCCCTGGACTGTGGGATCGCCTAACAGACACATACCTATAGACACAAGCTTGTGTGCATGGTCAGCACAAGTTCGGATCTACGGGTTTGTGGCAACAGGCTTCAGTATCTTCTCTGGTGTGGGGGTTGACTTGTCTGAGGATAAAACGTTAAAACCATTAGTCCAACAATGAAGTTTGTCATTGGCTCATTTAGTCCAACAACGGATTTTGCCATTGGGCCATTTCATGCCAAAGACAGAAAGGGTTTTAAAGAGAAGTCTCCTGTTCCCTCTGGTAGACCTAACTTTTCACTCACAGACGAAGTGAGCTTCAGGTGAGCTTCATTTTATCGGAATCCTCATCTATGTAGGCTAAACTAATGTCAGTATGGCCTATAGGCAGAACGAGACCGATTCTGAGCAACAGAACAAGTGCCCCGGATGTAAGGTAATTCTTTTAACTTCCGCGTTTCTAAACAAGCAGAATTAGCAAGCAAGTATGACTAAACAATTCAGAAGAGAGCTTTCCCAACCCATCTTAGCAGAGATTTTACTATACTAAACTAGAAGGTCTTCAAGAAAAGTTTGTGATTTTGAGCCATCCCTTCCGAACCCCATAATTGGCCCACGAACAACAAGCAAGTTTGGGTATATTTTGAAAATTAAGTTGCAAGAGAAAATACATCTCTGCTAACCCTAAAACTACTTAAGTGGCTAGGGTTGCCTCACTCATTATAAAAAGGTTTCATCTGTTAAGGTGCAATCGATTGTTTATGCAAAAGTTAAAGCTCCATAGGAAAAATGGGACCTTCAAGACAATGGACTTTTATGAATGGCCCTCCTGGGAACTGTGTAGTCCACATGGTCAGGACGAAAATCACTTCAGGCAAACTCGTTGGACATTTAGACAGTCCCTTCCCTCTATGTCAGAAAAAACAAAACAAAACAAAACACGTATCTTGTGCTTTGGGACAGTTTTACCACAAGCATTTTTAATTTCTGCCTACTGGAAACTATAGGCTTGTGGCCTTCAAGAGGATCCGTTCACCTTGTCAAAGGGGCATTCCCTTGTTGAGAACCCAGAAGATAAACGGAGGCTTCAACAACAATAAAGCCCAATCGGGGAGCTATTCATAGAGCAGGTTAGGCTTCATGCATGGATCCTAATAGGTAAAATAAGAGCTCAGAAAAGCATGAGGGCCTGAGATGCTACCCCAGTGTTCCTCATCGGCCCGGTTCACCCCAGAGCCACACCCACAAGTGCTCAGAGTTGGGTGATGATACAGAGGTTGCAATGTCTGAGACCCAGACCAAGCAGCAACCAAATCATGAATCCCCCGAGAGTCTCTGTATCACTTATTTAAAACAATTTATTTCTTTTATGTAACACAGGTGTTTTACACAATTCTTGAGCCTCTGATGTTCCTCTGGTCCCTCTGACACAGGGATGGCAGTAGGAGTATTTCAAACTGGGCACTGACATTGTGGAGAGTTGCCGAGATGTGGGAATTATTGTTCCTATTGAAAGTTTAAGGGGGTGGGCTCCAGCTCCCTGACTAACAAGGACTAATTTTTTTTTTTAAATACAGGATAAGTCTTCCTAATTCAAATAATTAAAAAACCTAGCCCTCCTCCCTGCACCTCCCTTTTTAGATAGAGTCTCATTGTGAGACTCCCACGGAACAGGCTTGTTTTAAACTCAGAGATCAAAGCAAATGCTGGGATTAAAGGGGTGTACCACCATGCCCAGCTAAAACCCGAACCCTGACCTGATGGCACCAGATGCTGGGATTAAAGGGGTGTACCACCATGCCCAGCTAAAACCCGAACCCTGACCTGATGGCACCAGATGCTGGGATTAAAGGGGTGTACCACCATGCCCAGCTAAAACCCGAACCCTGACCTGATGGCACCAGATGCTGGGATTAAAGGGGTGTACCACCATGCCCAGCTAAAACCCGAACCCTGACCTGATGGCACCAGAGGAAGATACCTCCCCTGAGGCCAGGTGATGTGTTACAGGGACAATATAGATGCCCAGAGAACTTTGGACAACATACCTCCAGGCTATGTATGCAAGATGGACGTGAACACTAACAACTTTGTGTTTGGACTTGGATCCCATTATCCAGTCATCTCAATATATATGAAAACATAATTTTAAATCACAAATATGAAACACTCTTCAACCACTCCAGATAAAGAATATTCAAACCACACTATGGCTAGTAAAACAGTATTTGTTAGCCATGAACTAAGATCTATCACGTGACACATTGGCTCCCTCACACAGTACCCATACATTCCCATGATGCATTGAGACCACAGAAAGGAACTCAACCCTGTATTTCCATGGGGCCATCTCTTCTTTTTTAAGTACAGGACAGAGGACTATACATCCACATATACTAAGATTACCTTCCAGACAATCTCAAGTTTTAAATTCAGAAATCAAAAAACTGACCAGAAATTGAAAAGATTCAAATATTAGCATTTATGCCTGAAGAGGGAAGCTTATTTGTCAATAGATGCCATCCCTGAAGTAGTCACTGGATACCTCCTCCAAGAAACTTCTTTGTGTTGGGGAAGGAAATGGGGATTCTTTTTCCAAGGAAATATTTTGGGTCACTCCATGAAACAAAATTCTTCAGGGCTCTATCAGATAACAACCAAATGTGAAAACATGGAGCTGACACTTACAAACAAAGAGAAAGGTAATTTTCTGGGCACCAGATCATGGATGCTTGCAAACCAAAGGAAGCTGCCTGGATCATGAGAGCTGAGCTCAATATCCACTCACTCAATGAATACGGAGAAGTCCAGAAAGTACTAAGTTGTGATCAAGTAAAACTGAAATTAAAATATCAAGAACAACCTTCCGAAATTCATGTAAACCCTGAATTCTCAGATGTATGTATATATATATATATGTGTGTGTGTGTGTGTGTGTGTATGTATATAAGATACACATACATCATATACATACACATAGACATCCAGAGTTCAAAGACAGTGCTTGTGGTTTCAAATGAACTCTACCTAAATAACTTTCCAAAGATACAAACACTATTATGAAATTAATTCTAAAAACTCCCAAATTCCATAGAACCAAAGACCAATAAGGCTACATTTATGTGTTATAAACGGTAAAACTAGCAACCAAGAAGAAGGAAGACCAAAGTGTGGCTGCTTCAGACCTTCTTAGACCAGAAAACAACAATATTCACAGGAGGAAATACACAGACAAAGTTTGGAGCAGAGACTGAAGGAAAGGCCATCCAGAGACTGCCCCACTTAGGGGATCCATCCCATATGCAGACACCAAACCCAGACACTATTGCTGATGCCAAGAAGTGCATGCTGACGGGAGCCTGATATAGTTGTCTCCTGAGAGGCTCTGCCAAAGCCTGACAAATACAGAGGCGGATGCTGGCAGCCAACCGTTGGACCTAGAACATGGTCCCCAATGGAGGAGTTAGAGAAAGGACTGAAGTAGCTGAAGGGGTTTGCAACCCCATAAAAAGAACAACAAAATCAACCAACCAGACCCCCACCAGAGCTCCCAGGGACTAAACCACCATCCCAAGAATACACAGGGATGAACCTTTGGCTCCAGCCACCTATGTAGCAGAGGAGACATCAATGGGAGTAGAGGCCCTTGGTCCTGTCAAGGCTCGATGCTCCAGGGTAGGGAAATGCCAGGGCAGGGAGGCGGGAGGGAGTGAGTGGGTGGGTGAAGAAGGGAAGACCCTCATAGAAGCAGGGGGGTGGGGGATGGAATAGTGGGTTTCTGGAGGAGAAACCAGAAAAGGGGATAACATTTAAAATGTAAATTTTAAAAATCCAATAAAAGAAAAAATAAAACTAGCACCATTAAAAACATACGTTTTCAATGTCCTAAAAATTGCACTAGAAATTGAAGAAATGGAAGGTTTAGAGGGTAATAGAGAAAAAAAAAGCCATTACCTGAAAAAGCCAACTTCTTATGACTATTTTAAAACCAGCTTCTATGTTGCCAGTTTCTTAAAATCCGTCACCCGCACCTGGAAAACAAGACATTTGAAATATTTTTATAAGTTGATCAGGAATCTTTGCTGGTTTTTCAGTTCTTTGTGTCACTCCATTACTCTGTAAGTTAAATTATAAGTAATATTAGATCAAGAGTAAAAAGGAAGTTAAACAAGAAAAACTAAATCTATTCCTAGAAGAAAACAACATTGGGACATGCCATGTTTATTTCTGGTGTGACGCATAATAAAAATGTTCTACAAATAAGTAACTCTCACATTCCCTGCCCCCATCCCCGGAAATTCCCTGGCTACCAATGTATTATAAAAAGGATTTTTGCCAGGAAAAAAAATCAAACAGGAATGTGAAGTCTCAGAGAGGCTATTAACAGTCAGGGTTGGGAAAGCCTAACTGGAGAACAGGGTAACACTCACCACCCGAGAGGACATTCTAACTTTCTGATTGG